>NW_007252941.1:256960-299946 GCF_000164805.1 Carlito syrichta
GTTGGAGTCTCACTCTGTCACCTAGACTGGAGTGCAGTGGCCACTCCCGGCCACCACAGCCTCGACCTGCTGGGCTCTGGTGATCCTTCCGCCTCAGCCTTTCAGGTAGCTGGAACTACAGGTGTGCACTACCACACCTGGCTAATTTTTTTTATTTTATTGTGGAGACGAGGTCTCACCAAGTTGCCCCGGCAGGTCTTGCACCCGTGGACTCAGGCAGTCCACTCACCTCAGCCTCCCAAAGCGCTGGGATTACAGGCTGAGCCACCGAGCCCGACTGATTTTTCTGTTTTAAGAGTTTTATAGTTTTAGCTCTAGGTCTTTTATCCCTTTTGAGTTTTGTATATGGCCAGAAGTCAGCGTTCAGCTTTGTTCATTTGCATTTGGATATTCAGTTTTCTCATCCCTTTCTCCACTGAATGGTCTTAGAACTCTTGTTCTAAATCAGTTGACCATATATGTGAGGGTTTATTTATAGGCATTGTATTACATAGATCTTTACGTCTGTCCTTATGCCAGTACCACACTGTTTTGATTACTTTGACTTTGTAATAAGTTTTACATCATCATTTTAAAAAATGTTTTAAGCCGGGTTCAGTGGCTCAGCCTGTAATCCTGCACCTTTGGGAGGCTGAGGTGAGTGGATTGCCTGAGCCCGCGGGTTCGAGACCCGCCTGTGCAGCAAGACCTCATCTCTACAATAAATCAAAAAAATCAGCTGAGCGTGGTAGCGCATGCCTGTAATTCCGGCTACTTGGAAGGCTGAGGTGGAAGGATCGCCGGAGCCCAGCAGGTCAAGGCTGCGGTGGCCGGGAGCAGCCACTGCACTCCAGTCTGGGCGACAGAGTGAGACTCCTACTCAAAAAAACAAAACTAAACAAAAAAATGTTTTAAGAGACAACATCTCACTCTGTCACCCAGGTGGAATGCAGTAGCAGGATCATAGCTCACTGCAGCCTCAGGCTCCTAGGCTCAAGCAGTCTTCCTGACTCAGCCTTCCAAGTAGCTGGGACTACAGGCATATACTTATAAAATTTTTCTCTTTGTAGAATCGGGGTCTTGCTATGTTGCCCGGGCAAGCAATTCTCTCACCCTGGCCTCCCAAAGTGTTGGGATTATAGGCATGGACTACGGCACCTATCCCCTACAGGATCATTTGAGCCTTATGAGGAAGACAATA
Organism: Carlito syrichta; assembly: GCF_000164805.1. Classification (NCBI taxonomy): domain Eukaryota; kingdom Metazoa; phylum Chordata; class Mammalia; order Primates; family Tarsiidae; genus Carlito; species Carlito syrichta. The sequence goes on from NW_007252941.1 coordinate 258,141, forward strand.
TTTGCTTTGTGTACATCTGAGAAGTCAAAGACTCAAAATTCTTATGTGAATAACCTGAAATAATTGAAATGCTCTATGAGAAAAAAAAAACTCTTAAATTCCCACTGCATTTCTACCTAGAAATATTTGCTTTTCTAGATGTATACCTTTTGTATGCTAATCTTAGAAGCATAACTATAGAAAGGAACATTAATAGTTCCTATGCAATGGTTGTTACTCTAAAAACTTCATTGAGAGTTCTTCTGGTTTAGCAGAGTAAGAACCTCCAAAAATCTAGTTGTACAAAAGCAACAGGAACAATGCAAAAGTTGGCAAAATAAATTTTGGAACTATAACCAAAGACTTCCAGGAGTCAGAAGAACATTAATTCAATTAAAAATGTTATAGTTCATAGTATTTTAACCTGTCCTATTCCCCCTTTCCCTAACTCCAAAGTAAACTTAAAAACGAATAGTCTTACAACTGTGACAGCTGTTAAAACCAGCAGCCTATCACCATTGGAGGGATCTTGGAGCTCCCCAAAAAGAAATCTGAAGTTTCCCAAAGAACAGTCTTCAGAGCTTGTTTTTATTTTAACTGACTCAACTCACATTGTGCAAAAGACTTTGTCTTCAGAGTGTTTGTGAAAAATCATTCCCTGCAGTTGAACACAGCGGTTGCCTGAGTCACCGGGGCTAAAAAGTTGGCCAAAGAAGGGCTCATTGAAGAGCTCAGTTGTGTTCCTAAGAATCTAGAAGACCACAGTAAAGTGCAAAGCTGTTTGTGTGCCCAAGAAAAAAAAAAAAAAGATGGCACTAATCCCACTGTAGCAGAACTTGAGGCTCTGTGCAAACAGGAAATTAAGGCTAAGACACAGTTGTAAGATATATGCTGGAATATTGAAGACATATCCCAAGACAGACGCAGAGAACGTCAGGGCTGGAAGTTACTGGCTCAAGGTATTTAAGGAAATCTCTGATCAATTAGCTGACCACTAAAGGAGTGAAATAGAGACTTAAGTGGTCACAACAAAAAAATGCGTATTTTGCAGTATTAGTCAAGAAAGGTCACTATAAACAGCAGCAAACCAAAAACTCTGGGGAGGTAAAGGGATTTTGATTTCCAGAGTTGACACATTGCATTATAGTACTCCCCCATTATCTGCAGTTGTGCTTTCTGCAGTTTCAATTTTGCGTGGTCAACTGTGGTCTGAAAATACTAAGTGGAAAATTCTGTAAATTATAAGTTTTAAATTGCACAGTTTTGAGTAGCCTGAGGAAATTTGTGTCATCCCACTGAGGATGTGAGCCATCCCTTTGTCTAGCATATTCATGCAGCTTGTACTATTTGCCCATTAAGTCATTTAGTAGCTGTCGTGGTTATCAGATTGAGTGTCATAGTATCACAGTAAAGTTTAAGTAACACTTCTTTTATTTAATAATGGTACCAAAGTGCAATGGTAGTGATACTGGCAATTTGGATATGCCAAAGTGAAGCCATAAAGTGCTTCCTTTGAGTGAAAAGATAAAAATTCTCGACTTAATAAGGGAAGAAGAAATAGCATATACTGAGGTCGCTAAGATTTATGGGAAGAACAAATCTATGAAAATTTGAACAGTAATTGTTCTGTGTTATTGCTGATCTCTTACTGTGCCTGATTTATAAATTACTACAATTACGTATCTATAAGAGAAAACAACTATCTGGATTCAAGGATCCCCTGGGAATCTTGAAACTTACCCTTTGAGGACAAGGGGAGACTAGGAGGAGTGGAGAGAGAGAACTGCTGTATTTTAAAAGTCTAAATTTTGGCCGGATGTGGTGGCTCATGCCTATAATCCCAGCACTTTGGGAGGCCAAGGCAAGAGGATTGCCTGAGCCCATGGGTTCGATACCAGCCTGGGCAACTCTGCAAGACCTCATCTCTTCAATAAATCAAGAAATTAGCCTGGTGTGGTGATATTTACCTGTATTTACAGCTACTTGGAAGGCGGAGGCAGAAGGATTGCCTGAGCCCAGCAGGTCATGGCTGTAGTGGTCGTGAGTGTGCCACTGCACTCCAGCCTGGACAACAGAGTGAGACTCCAACTCAAATAAACAAATAGGAATAATTTTCAACAAAAAAGTACAAGACAAAAAAAAAAGGTGTGTGGAGTCCAGGTGTTGGACTTATTAGACAAATACTTTGTCAACTTTTATAAACGTTCAAAGAACTAAAGGAAACCATGTTTAACTAAATGTGAGAGCAAATAGAAAAATACCAATAAACAGACAAATTATGAAAAACCAGATCTGGACTGAAAATACAGTCACTGAAATGAAAAAGGTCGTTAGAGAGTATCAACAGCAGATTTGAACTGGTAGAAGAAATTGGTGAACTTGAGGACAGGCCTATTGAAGATATCCTGTCTAAAAAACAAAAGCGTGAAAAGCAGAACCTCAGATGTGTGGAACACCATCAAGTGTACTAACATGCAGAATGGAAGTTCCAGGAGAGGAGGATAAAGGGCAAAAAAAATGGATATTTGAAAAGTAATTGCCCAAACCCTCAAAATTTGATGAAAAGCATTAGCTGCACATTTAAGCAGCTCAAGAAATTAATATATAAACTCAGATCCACAAAACAAAGAGTCTCAGGAGCAACACAAAAAAGTGAAATTCACAAAGGACCCTAAATAAGGTTAACAGCTCATAAGCCAGAGAGTCCCGAATACAGTGGGTGACATTCAAAATACTGAAGAGAAATGATGGTCTACCAAGAATTCTATGTCCAGTAAAATTATTCCTCAAAAATGAAGGAGAAATTAAGAGACATTCCCACAATAAAAACATAGCAAACTGCCCTACAAGAAATGCCAAATAGAGTCCTTTTTGGCTGAAATGAAAGGAGGTTAGGTAGTGACACATCTATAAAAACACTGGGAAAGAACTGAATAATTAAATATAAAAGGCAATATGTCTGCTCAGGCTGCTATAACAAAATAACCATAAACCAGATGGCTTAAGCAACAGACATCTATCATTCTGAGAAAGGCCATGGAGACCCAGAAGTTGCAGAATATTTTTCAGATGTTGAAAGAAAGGAACTGCTACCTTAGCAAAATATGCTTCAACGGTGAAGAGGAAATGAAGACATTTTCAAGTTAAGGAAAACTGAAAAACAGCTGCAAGCAGACCAAACCCTAAAAGAATGGTGGAAGGAATTCTGTAAACAAGAAGGAAATGATAATTGAAGGAATCTTGGAACATCAAATAGGACATAAGAAAGGACACAGAAAAAGAATGTAAATTCAATAAACTTTCCTTTTGAGTTTTTCTAAATTGTAAAAGTTATGACACAGTTGTATGGTTCAATATGTGTAGGTAATATTTAACACCATAGCATAAACGGGGTCGATTAAAAGGAATTAGATTTTCTACACTTTTTGAATTGGTAAAATGATGACATCAATAGACTGATTATATAATATAATACATAGAGCAACCACTAAAAATTGGTTTATAGTATTTATACAAGGGGATATACATTAAAAAAATGGAATTCTGAAAAATGTTCAAGTAACAGGCAGACAAATGAAAATGCAACAAATAGAAAACAAAAAATGGCATACTTAAGCCCTAATATATCAGCAACTACTTTAAGTGTAAATGGTCTAGGCTGAGCACAGTGACTCACATCTGTAAACCCAGCGTGGGAGACCACCACAGGAGAATTGTTTGAACCCAGGAGTTAAAGACTAGCCTGGGTAACATAGACCTCATCTTTATAAAAAAAATTACCCAGGCGTGGTGGCATGCATGTGTAGTTCAAGCTACTCAGGAGGCTGAGGTGGGGGGATTGCCTGAGGCCGGGAGATTGAGGCTACAGTGAGCTGTGATCATGCAACTGCACTCCAGCCTGGGTGGCAGTGATCCCAACACAACAAAAACACTGAGGTCATGCAGAGTGTTTTCCATAACAGTAGAATCCAAGTGGATCTCAACGGCAGAAATACAAGAGGCACATCTCCAGACTCTTTAAAGAACACACTTAAAAATCACCCATGGGCCAAAGAGGGAGTCTCAAGGAAAATTAAAACCAAAAATGTTGAGCTGAATTGGGGGGGACACAACCTCAATAAGAGTACCTGATCTCCAACCAAGCAAAGGGACGCCCAAACCTTACCTGTGTGATGTCCACTTGTATACCTAATCCTGAACTGTATCCCACATCTTTAAAATAAAATGTGTTTTTTAAAAAGCCTTTGAACTAAATTAAAGTGAAAATACACCAAAGTGTGTAGGACACAGGTAAAGAAGTGTGGAGGGGGAAATTTGTAACACTAAATATTTGCATGCCTTACAAAAGCAGAAGAGTCTCAAGTCAGTAAGCTAAAATCCTGCCCCAGGAAACTTGGAATTCAAGGACAAATAAACACAAAGCAAGCAGAAGGAGGCAAATAAAGCAGAAATAGATGAAGTAAAAATAGAGGATTGGTTAGTTGAAAAGATCGCCAGGCTCGGTGGCTCAGCCTGTAATCCCACGCTCTGGGAGGCTGAGTTGAGTGGATTGCCTGAGCCCGTGGGTTCAAGACCCGCCTGGGCAACTTGGCAAGACCGCATCTCTACAATAAATCAAAAAGCCGGATGTGGTAGCGCACGCCTGTTGTTCCAGCTACTTGGAAGCCTGAGGTGGAAGGGTCGCCGGAGCCCAGCAGGTCAAGGCTGCGGAGGCCAGGAGCGGCCACTGCACTTCAGTCTGGGCGACAAAATGAGACTCCAACACAAAAAAACCCCAGAAAAGATCAATAAATTGACTACTCTAACAAGAGAGAAAGAGATGACACACATTACCTAGACCATGAATGAAATGGATATATCACTACAGACCCTGCAGTCATTAAAAGTGTAATAAAAGAATAATATAAATAACTCTACACACCTGAATTTGGTGACTTAAAGTGAACCAATTATTTGAAAAACTACCACAAATCATCCAATATAAAAAATGTAAATAGTTAAGGAAATTTAATGCATAAATTAATAACATTTCATGCACCAGTTATTTCATTGAAGAATTATAACAAATGTTTAAAACAGAATTTTTTTTTTTGAGTTGGAGTCTCATTCTGTCACCCAGACTGGAGTGCAGTGGCCGCTCCTGGCCACCGCAGTCTCAACCTGCTGGGCTCTGGTGATCCTTCCACCTCAGCCTTCCAAGTAGCTGGAACTACAGGTGCACACTACCATGCCCAGCTAATCTTTTAATTTATTGTAGTGATGAGGTCTCACCAAGTTGCCCAGGCGGGTCTCAAACCTGCGGGCTCAGGCAATCCACTCATCTCAGCCTCCCAAGGCATGGGATTACAGGCTGAGCCACTGAGCCCGGCTTAAAGCAGAATTAATACCAATTCTACACAGTCTCAGAAATAAGAGAAGGGAACACTTAACAGTTCATTATTATCACTCAGAACCCAAACCAGACACAGTTAAAAAGAAAACCACAGAGCAATATTTTTCGTGAATATAGACTAGGAATATGAAAAAAAAGGAGCAAGTAGAATTCAGTAATATACACAGAGAACTCTTTACCATGATCTAGTGTGTTTATTCCAGATACAAGGTAGGTTCAGTATTCAAAAATCAGTTAATGTAGTCTACCATATTAAGAGGTTAGAAAAGAAAATCATATCACTTGATGCAGAAAAATGATCTGACAAAATTCAACACCCATTGATGACAAAAACTCAGAAAATTAGAAATGAAGGAGAATTAAGTTGACATCTAGCATCTACAAAAAAGTCCTATAGCTAAACATATTTAATGGTGAAACACCTCAGTTCTTCCTACGATTGTGAACAAGTACGTATGCTGTCACCACTTATTTAACAAGGTGATGGAAGTTGTAAACAGCAGAACAAAGCAAGAAGAAAAAGGCATACAGATCCCAAAAGGAAAAAAATGATTCCTATTTGCAAATGACATGATTGTCTACATATAAAATCCCAAGAAACATAAACACTACTAGAACTGAAGTGAGTTCAGCAAAGTTAAGAGATACTAGATAAACATCCAAAAAACACCTGGACACAAATTTTAAAATACCACTTACAATTTTTTTTAAATCTTAAAAATAAAAGCACATAAATGGCTGCATTTTCTCAGGAATGCAAGGTTAGTTCAACAAATCAATCGATGTAATATACAGAATAACAGGACAAGATAATAACAGAATAAAGGACAAAACCTACATATTCTTCTAAACAGACACAAAAAGCGTTATTTTTTTAGTTGGAGTCCCCGTTGCCCAGGCTGGAGGGCACTGGCATACTCATGGCCATTCTTCCGCCTCAGCCATCCCAGTAGCTGAAACTACTGGGTTGCAAGCCACCGCACCTGGCTAATTTTTTAAATTTATTGTAGAGATGAGGTCTTGCTGAGTTGCCCAGGCTGGTCTTGAACCAGTGGACTCAGGCAATCCTCTCACCTCGGCCTCCCAAAGTACTGGGATTATAGGCATAAGCTGCTGGAGACCAGCTTCAGCCGGGTTCAGGGTACCCCAAAGGTGGAGATGGCATTGGCGACTGGGGGGGAAGAAGAGAGAAAGAAAGAGACTGGACTCCAGTCTGGTGCAGAAGCGAATGAGTGTTATTGGGAATTACAACAGGTCTTTTATACACAAAGTCAGATGTGGGAGGGGCGTCTCCCACCTACCAGAAACCTTAATCCATGAGAACTTAATTAATGATTGCCTTTAAGCCCTTTCATATGATAATCTTAAAATCCCATAACAGATTAGGATAACCTAATAGCTAACATATTTAATGGTAACCTAATCTGTGACTGACATATTCTATAAACCTTTTTCATCCTAAACTGATTGATTTATGCCAAGTTAAACAATTCTATAGAAGCTTAAGTATTTACTTTACAAACGAAAGTGACCCATCCCAGAATGTTTGGAATGTGGCCCAGTCCAAAGTTCACAGTGGGCTACCCGCAAGTAACCCAGCTGCATTCTTTCAACAAAATGGCTGTCTTCTAAAACTATATTCTACAATTTACTCCTTCAGTAAATCCTAAGATCATGACCCAGAAGCCTGTGACCAATACTAAGCCTCTTAGATGTGACACAAGTTTGAATTATAAGTTATGTGAAAGCCAAAACTGCATTTTGTGGAAGAATGGGAGCAATGAGCTTCTAAAGTTAGCTTGTGTTCATCCCGGTCTCAGAGGTTTTATGTTTTGAGCTCACAGGTGCTTAATCTGGTTAGTGCTGAGTAGAAAGGGGGAGAAAATGGGGTCAAATAGCTCCCGAACGCATCCTAGTGGTCTCAGGGTCAACAGCCCTTCCTGATCCCTATTGCTCAGTGGTCCTCCATGGCTGGCTCCCAACAATAAGCCACTGCACCCAGCCAGAAAAAGCATTTTTAAAAAATTCATTGTTTATGATGTTTTTAAAAATTCAAAATAGGTTCCAGCTACTTGGAAGGCTGAGGCAGAAGGATCACCAGAGCCCAGCAGGTAGAAGCTGCGGTGGCCGGGAGCATGCCACTGTACTTCAGTCTGGGTGACAGAGTGAGACTCTTAACTCAAAAAATAAATAAATGAATAAATAAAGATTCAAAATAGGAATAGAAAGAAACTTACTGAAAAAGGGGCACTAAGAAAAACACACAGCTAACATCATTGTTGAATGGTGACAGACTGAATGCTTAGCCATGTCCTAATTTTTCTAAGCTTTCCATTACAAATTACCCCCAACTTGCTGTATTCTCTCATGGTTCTGGAGGCCAGAAATCTGAAATCAAGGAGTCAACAGAGTTGATTTCTGGAGTATCGGAGGGAGAATTCATTCAATTTTACTCTCCTAGGTTGTAGTGGCTGCTGGTAATTTTTGGCACTCCTTAACTTTGGATGTATCACTCTAGTCTTTGCTTCCATCTCCACATGACTTTCATGTCTGTGGCTCTGTTGCATGTGTTTTTTTGTTTGTTTCTTACAAGGCCACCAGACACTGGATTTAGGATCCACCCTAATCCAGAATGACTTCAAGATCCATAATTACATCTGCAAAGACCCTTCCTTCAAATAAGGTCACATTCTTTAGTCTGGGTAGACATATCTCCTGGGGGCCACTATTCAACCTACTACAGCCCGCCCTCAGATCCCCCCAAATTCCTGTCTATCCCACATGCAAAATGCCTTCATTCCATCCAACATCCTCAAAAGTCTTACCCTATTCCAGCATCAACAACTTGTATACCTAAAATCTCTTATAAATATTTTTTAATAAAAATGTCCCAAGTCTCTTGCCTAAATCGGGGACGGGGGAGGGAGTAAGATTCTGGCTATGGTCCATCACAGGTCATAATTCCTCTCTGTAGACCTGTGGACTAGAAAACAAACTATCTGCTTCCAAAATACAATTGTGGGACAAGCATTAGATAGCTATTCTCATTCCAGAAGGAAGAAGGAATGAATCAAGGAATTATTAAACCCAAACAAGTTTAAAAGCCAGCAAGGGAAAATTTCTTTAGGTTTGTTGGCTTGAGAATTATTGTCTGTGGCTTAATGCTCTGCTTTCTGGGATCGTAGTGTCTCACACTTTGGGTCCATCATGATAGGCTCCACTGACTGTTGCCCAGAAGGACCACCTCTCTGGCCTCTGCTTCTGCCCCTGTGTATCTGCCCTTGGAGCCATTCTTTTATTCGCTTGAAAAATAGTACATGTTTGCAGTTTACTAGCCCTGTCTGCCTATTTCCTGCTTGTAGAATTTTCCAAAACCTTATTTTATTTTATTTTTTTTGTCGGAGTCTCACTCTGTTGCCCAGGTTGGAGTGCAGTGGCACGCTCACGGCCTCAGCCTTGACCTGCTGGGCTCAGGCGATCCTCCTGCCTCAGCCTTCCAAGTATCTGGAACTACAGGTGCGCACTACCACACCTGGCCAATTTTGTGATTTATTGTAGAGATGAGGTCTCACCAAGTTGCCCCAGATGGTCTCAAAGCCCTGAGCTCAAGCAATCCTCTCAGCATTCCAAAGTGCAAGGATTACAGACGTGAGCCACTGCGCCCGACCTCAGAACCTTTTATTTTGTATATCTCCATCCCTTTCAGTGTTTCTGTTACTACAACATTCTCGAAATCCTTGTCCATGCCATTACATAAGAGATCTCCATAGATCTTTTCTGGGTAACTCCATCTCTATTCCAGGCTTTTACTAAATTGGTTGATTATATCTGTGAGTCACACACCTAGTTTCTTCAGCAAACGGTTGTCTCAGCCACTCCCTTAACCCTCTCGACACAGCATGCCCTTTTTTTTTGAGTTGGAGTCTTACTGTGTTGCCCAGCTCTGTTGCCTAGACTGGAGTGCACTGGCACGCTCACGCAGCCTCGACTTGCTGGGCTCAGGCTATCCTTCCGCCTCAGCCTTCCAAGTAACTGGAGCTAAAGGCACGCGTTACCATGCTCAGCTAATTTTTTGATTTATTGTAGAGATGAGGTCTTGCCAAGTTGCTCAGGCTAGTCTCCAACCTGTGGGCTTAGGCAATCCACTTGCCTTGACCTCACAAAGTGCTGGGATTATAGACTGAGCCACCGATCTCCACCAGCATGCCTTTTTAACAGTATTACTTGTTAATTCAGCATCCTTTGCAATCTGGATAGGATGAGAATCTCCAAAATATCAAGTGCTGACTGTGTTTTGCTTAACAGTTACTTCCTCAATTTATCTCTTGCCTCTCACATTTTACTCAAGCAGCAAGGAGAAATCAGTACTCTACTTGGAAATCTTCTCAGTAAAATATCCAAGTTCATAGCTTATAAATTCTACTTTTCACTTAACAGTAAAACATAATTTGGTTAAGTTTTGGGTTTTGTTGTTCATTCGTTTCTAAGAGATAGGGTCCTACTATGTTGCCCAGGTTGGAGTGCAGTGACTATTTACAGGCATGATCATCACTGCACCCTGAACTTCTGGGCTCCTGTCTCAGCCTTCCAAGTAGCTGAGACTACAGGCATGCACCATTGTGCCCTGCTAAGTTAGCCAAGTTTTATGTCACTTTATACCAAGGCTTGCCATTCCTCAAGTTTCTATTAATTTTTTTTTTTTTTTTTTTTGAGTTGGAGTCTCACTCTGTCTCCCAGACTGGCGTGCAGTGGCCGCTCCCGGCCACCGCAGCCTCGACCTGCTGGGCTCCGGCGATCCTTCCTCCTCAGCCTTCCAAGTAGCTGGAATTACAGGCATGTGCTACCACGCCCGGCTGATTTTTTTGATTTTTTGAGGTCTTGCTGCCCAGGCGGGTCTCGAACCCGCGGGCTCAGGCAATCCACTCACCTCAGCCTCCCAAAGCGTGAGATTACAGGCTGAGCCACCCAGCCCGGCTTCTATTAATTCTTATGTTCCTCTTTTCCTTCAGAGCCCTCACCAAAAGCATTATTAAATTCATATTTCTACCAACATTCTGTTCATGACAATGCATTTCTTCTCTAAGGTAAAAGGCTTTCTATGCCATGTTCTTCACTTCCTGTTTAGCTGTCATCAGAATCACACTTAACATCCATATTTCTTCCAATTATCCCTTCAAGGCAATCTGAGCTTTTTCTATCATGTGCCTCAAAACTTTTCCAGCCTCTATCCATTATCCAAGTTGAAAGGCACTTCCACACTTTTATGTATTTGTTATGGCAGCACCCCACTTCCCACTATCAAAATTCTCTGTAGCAAGGTTGTCCAGAGAAACAGAACCAGTAAAAGGACAGCAGTATATAAACCTATATTGATAGATTTATATAGAGATTTTTACATGTGTGGGTGTACAAAGAGATTTATTTCAGATAATGGGCTTATGTGATTGTGGAACCTGGCAGCTCTGAAATCTGTGGGGCAGACTGGAAGATTGGAAACGCTTGGGCAGAGGCTGACGCTGCATCCATGAGCCAACATTTCTTCTACAAGAAAACTTCAATGTCTCACACTTTGGATCCATGAAGACTCCATTGACTTTTGCCCAGAGGGACCACCTCTCTGGCCTCTACTTCTGCACCTGTCATTCGTTTTTTTTCTCTTGAAGGGTAGCACTTGTTTGCAGTTGGCTAGCCCTATTAGCCTTCCAACTATTAATAATTGGATAAGGCCTTCCCACATTATCAAGGACAATCTCCTTTACCTAAAGCCAACTGATTGGAGATGTTAACCACATCTACAAAAATATCTTTGTAGCAAAACTCTTAGATCAGTTCTTGATTGCACTTGGGTACTACAGGTTAAAACAAGTTAACACAAAACAAACCATCACATTTGCTAAGAATGGGAACAAGATGTGAATGTCTATTCTTTTCCATTTCTAATCTCTATTGTACTGACGACTCAAGCCAGACAAATAAGCAAGGAAAAGAAATAAAATGTACTCGTATTGGAAAGAAAATAGTTCAGCGATACCTATTTGCAGATGACATCTTCTTGTATTTAGAAAGTCCTAAGGAATTCACCAGTAAAAACTGTTCGAACTAATAATAGAGTTCAGCAAGTTTGAAAGATACAAAATCAATATACAAATATCAATTGAATTTTTATATATAGCAATGAATACTATGAACATAAAAATATAATTCCATTTATAATTACATTAAAAAGAATAAAATACTTAGGAATCAATACAACAAAAGAAGTGCAAGACTTGTACAAAGAAGATTACAAAACATCCTCAAATGAAATTGAAGACCAATATAAATGGAAAGCATTTGTGTTCATGGTTTGGAATACTTAATATGGTTACAATGGTAGTACTTTTCAAATTGATCTACAGAATCAACACAATCCCTATCAAAATCCCAGGTAGCCGTTTTTCCATATCTTGACAAACTGACCCTAAAATTTATATGGGCCTGGTGCGGTGGCTTATACCTACAATCCCAGCACTTTGGGAGGCCTACATGAGAGGATTGCCTGAGCCCATGGGTTTGAGACCAGCCTGGGCAACTTGGCGAAACCTCATCTCTACAATAAATAAATAAATTAGCCGGGTGTGGTGGCGCTTGCCTGTATTTCCAGCTACTTGGAAGACTAAGGTGGAAGAAATGCCTGAGCCCAGCAGGTCGAGGCTGCAGTGACCATGAGCGTGCCAGTGCACTCCAGTCTGGGTGACAGGGTGAGACTCCAACTCAAAAAAAAAAAAAAAATTATATTGAATTCAAGGGACCCAGAATAGCTGAAACAATCTTGAAAAAGTACAAGGAGGACTCAGGTTTCCTGATTTCAAAACTTACTACAAAGGAACAATAATCAAGATAGTGGCTATCCATGTAAGGATAGGCATGCAGATGAACTGAATTTATATAAATATCAGATGTAAGTTCTCACATTTATGATCAATTAATTTTTGGTAAGGATGCCAAGATAATTCAACTGAGGAAATAACAGTCTTCAACAAATGGTGCTGGCACAAGTGGATATCCACATGCAGAAGAATGAATTTGGACTCCCTACTTTATATGGTATGTTAAAATGAACACACCATGGATTAAAGACCAAAATATAAGGAATAAAGCCATAAAACTCTTAGAAGAGAACCTTAGAGTAAATCTTCATGACCCTGAATTAGGCAGGGCTTCCTTAAATATGACACCAAAATTACTAGCGATAACAGATAAAGCAGATGAAAAGTCCTTCAAGATTAACTTCTGTGCTTAAAAGAACACCAGCAAAATAGTGAGAAGACAATTCACAGAATGAGAAAAAAGTTACAAATAATATATGAGATAAAGGACTTGTATCCAGAATATTTCAACAGTTCTTACAATTCAACAATAAAGAGACAACCCAATTTTTTAAAATGAGTAAGGGATCTGAATAGGCATTTAATTTAAAAAGATATACAAATGACCAATATGCACATGAAAATATATTCAACACTGCTAAGCACTAGGGAAATGCAAATCAAAACCATAAGTTGTCATTTAGCCAACTAGCATGGCTAAAATGAAAAAGATAATAACAAGAATACAGAAAAATCAGAAAGCTATCTTAAACTTGTGGAGACAACAGATGTTTGATGTCAACATATTGGAAGGTTACATATTTTCACACAGATTTTGAAAATTCAGTGGTAACTGATTTATCAGGGTGAAGTGTGCTAAATTTCTATAAACGAGAAAGCGGTAAATAGTATACAAATTAATGCCAGAAACATCCATAAAAGTTTCAGCAATTGAAGATTTTGGTTAACTGGTAAGGCAAGGATGAAAATGGGCATGAAAATGACATAGGTTAATGGTGTGTATAAGGAGTGGTTAGATGCACAGGAATCATCTCTCACACCAGATGACTACCCTTTCTCTATTCCAGATGAAAGGTAATTTAGTCCTCTATGAAGAATTAATCAGAGCAGTGTGAGGCTTGGGGATACCAGGCATCGTCAAGAAAACCCAATCTTGAACGTTGAGATGACCCTCCTCCCTTCCCATATAAAGTCCCCAGAATGCTGACAAGGAGGCTTAGACCTAATGACTACTAAGTAGAAGGTTGGAAGACTCCTCTCAAAGAAACCACAAAGATGTTTGAGGGTACCCCAAACAAAAGAGTTGCACTCCTGCCCAGACACCCTGCAGTGAGTCCATCAGTCCATAGACCATATTACTCATACACAAAATGACTGAAATGCGAGAAGTCAGCCAAAATCATCAAACATTTGAGGAAAGCTTCTGATAGAAAAGAGATGGAAACCAACAGACAAAAACCAATGAAGCCCACCGTCAACATATTCAATGGTGAGAAACACAGTTTTTTGCTCCAAGATCAGGAACAAGACAAGAGAGCTTACTCTCACCACTTCTGTTCAATATGGTACTGGAAGTCTTAACCAGCAATTAGTCAAGGAAAGAGATAAGCTGGGTGTGATGGCTCAAGTCTGTAATCCCAGCACTTTGGGAGGCGGAGGCGAGAGGATTGCCTGAGCTCAGGGGTTCGAGACCAGCCTGAGCAATATGGCGAGACTTCATTCATCTCTACAATAAATCAAAAAATGAGCCGGGCACGGTGGCATATGCCTGTGGTTCCAGCTACTTGGAAGGCTAAGGCAGAGGGATCACCTGAACCCTGACAGAGTGAGACTCCTAACTCAAAAAAAGAGGACAAGACATAAAAGTCATCCAAATTGGAAAGAGGGAAGTCAAACTGTCACTATTTATGGGCAACATAATCTTATAAATAGAAAACCCTAAAGACTCCACCAAAAAAACTATTAGAACTAATAAATAAATTCAGTAACGTTGCAAGATAGACAATGAACCTGCAGAAGCCATAGCCATTTCTTTTTCTTTTTCTTTTTCTTTTTTGAGTCAGAGTCTCACTCTGTCGCCCAGACTGGAGTGCAGTGGCCGCTCCCGGCCACCGCAGCCTCGACCTGCTGGCTCCGGCGATCCTTCCACCTCAGCCTTCTGAGTAGCCGGAATTACGGGCGCACGCTACCATGCCAGGCTGATTATTTTTGATATATTGTAGAGATGAGGTCTTGCCAAAGTTGCCCAGGCGGGTCTCGAACCTGCGGGCTCAGGCAATCCACTCACCTCAGCTTCCCAAGGTGCGGGATTACAGGCTGAGCCACCAAGCCCAGCTCATAGCCATTTCTATATGCTAACAGTGAAGTATCTGAAAAAGAAATCAAGAAAACAATTTCATTTACAATAGTATTTCATGCACACAAATATAGAAATAAATCTAACCAAAGAAAAGTTCTCTAAATAAGAACTATAAAATACTGATGAAAGTAATTAAAGACACAAATAAATGGAATTATATCTCATGTTTATGGATTGGAAGAATTAATATTATTAAAATGTTCACACTACCCAAAGTGATCCCAATAAAAATTCCAATGACATCTTTCACAGAAATAGAAAACACAATCCTAAAATTTGTATGGAACCACAATCTTGAGCAAAAAATAACAAAGCTGGAGGCATCACACTACCTGATTTCAAGCTACACTACAAAGTTATAGTAATCAAAACATAAAAACAGAGCTTTTGGGAGGTGATTAGGTCATGAAGGAACCCTCATGAATGGAATTAGTAACCTTATAAAATAGGCCCAAGAGATCACCTTTGCCTCCTCCACCATGTGAGATTACAGAAAGAAGTCAGCCATCTATAAACCAGGGAGCAGGCTCTCATCAGGCAATAAATCTGCTGGCACCTTGATCTTGGATTTCTCAGCCCACAAAACTGTGAGAAATAATTTCTGTTTTTTATAAACCATTCAATCTATGACAAATTGTTATAGTAGCTCAAAGTGACTAAGATCTGCAAGAAATAGAAAAAAATTTAACTGAAATCCCAGAGAAATGCTTGCATTCAAAACTAAAATTATAATTCTCTTTAAAAAGAATTATCTGAGAATAAAATAGCTTGGAAATTAATAAATAGGGAAAATGTTTAAAACCAATAGAAGTATGAGTACAAAAACAGTTAATGCAAGGAATAATTTCTAGTATTTTTTTGTACAGTAGGGAAAATACAGTTAACAATAATTTATTGTATATTTCAAAATAGAAGAATCGTAACATGCCCTAGACAAAAGTATTTGAGGTGATGGATAGCCCAATTACCCTGATTTGATCAGTACCTATTGTATATACATGTATCAAAACATCCCAGGTACCCCAAAATATGTACAATTATGATAAATCAATTTAAAAGATATTAAAAAAAACTAACAGAAGTACTGGAATGTAATGTGAAATATGTCTCACAGAAATAAACAAAAGAGATGGAAAATATAGAAAAGATAATTATAAAAAAACTGGAAGGTCTGAAATCTAAAAGTTTTCTAGAAGAGAAGGAAGATGGAATGAAGGAGAGAAAATGATCAAACAATATAAGAAAATGACTTAGAAGCGAAAGACCTGAATTTCCAGTTTAAAGGACCCAGATAATGACTACCACAAAGACTTCTTTTTTTTTTTTGAGTTGGAATCTTACTCTGTCACCCAGACTGGAGTGCAATGGCCGCTCCCGGGCACTGCAGCCTTGACTTGCTGGACTCTGGCGATCCTTCGGCCTCCGCCTTCCAAGTAGCTGGAACTACAGGTGCGCGCTACCACGCCCGGCTGATTTTTGATTTGTTGTAGAGATGAGGTCTTGTCAAGTTGCCCAGGCGGGTCTCGAACCCACGGGCTCAGGCAATCCACTCACTTTGGCCTCCCAAAGTGCTGGGATTACAGGCTGAGCCACTGAGCCCGGCCCCACAAAGACTTCAATAACAACAACAAAAATAAATACCAACCATGATAAAGAACAAAAAGATTCTAAAAACTCCAGAAAGGAAAACGCACACGGACACCCTTTCTCTCTTAGAAAATGAAGAAACTACAGAACAGAAAATTATATAAGAAAATTAAATCCTCCTTTGCTCTGTAGTTAGAATTTAATAGATGATGCCTAAAATTGAAAATAAGAGTACTACTGGTATATTATTTAGAAATAAAGAGTGAATTCTTGGCCTATTTCTTAGGCCTACCTAAGAATTAATTTGACTTACTAAATAATGTGTATGTATTGCTTTGGTAAAATAAAAAAGAGATGAAAATAAAACACTTGCGCTCTGATTTCATTTCTGTACCTGGATGTGGTGTAACCTTGGCCAAGTGTCTTAGTTCTTTAACCCCATTAGCAAGTGTCTTCTCTAAGGGGTTGACGTTATCTATGGTTCTTTCTATCTCTAAAACATGAACACTTTATCTTTGAAAGTATACCGGCTCCTCGAATCACCTTGTCTTGCTCCACGTCATTTTGTACAGTTGATGAGAAAAAAAAAAAAAAAATCACTTCTCGAGCCGAGGCTCTTCCCTTGTCTATGCAGGATTTTTCCTAGTGGTTTCCACCCACATACCAAAGATGCACATATCGGGTTTACTGGTGTGTCTAGATGGTCCCAGTCTAAGTGTGGGCATGTGTGTGAGTGTAAGTTGGGATAGGATGGCACCCTGAGCTGCTGGGAGACACTCTACCCTCCTGGGACCCCGAGCTGGATTAAGTGGGTTGGAAAATTAATAAAAGTTATTGTTAAAATAAAAGTCTCTAAAGTATGCAACAATCACACAGATGTCTGCAAGATAGTGAACGATGCAGTACGCGAGCGCTCAGCGAACCCACCACCTTGGTTATAGTTTGTGTTTGAACTGTGTGGTGGTATGAGGTACTCCTCGGAATGTTCGCTTTGCAAACATTTACTGATTGATTTTAACCCATTGCACTATGATGACCATCACTCAATGATTTACCAAAACTCGGGTAAATAATTATCTTGTTTTTATTGACCTTTCTTGGATGCACATACAGCTCAAATGTATTTCAGCGTTTTACATTAGGAGTACTTTGGGTCTCTATTTAAAAGTTTGGTGATGCTTTTGTGGCCAGAAATATGCCATAGGAACTTGACTCTTGTTTATATTAATCAGCCTGTCGTAAACTTGGTTTCATTATACATTGATTCACTTAGTCCGTTTCCAAGAACCTATCAACAGCATAAAATGAGGACTTAGCGTATGTAGCAAAATCTTTATGGATTTGGGCTGATTCATGATAGTAGGTTATCAAATGTATTGCAATTATCAGGTTGTAACTGATTACTGAGAGAGATCTGGAGTTTAATGGGTTTTTACCTATTATCTTCACAAGGTTGTAGTTTGCAATGATTTTGCTATCAATTTAATAAGCCCTGGGACAATATTGGCCGTAGAAAATGAGAATGAAGCTGAGTGCTTTCCACAGAGGCATAGAGTATTGTATACTGGTTAAGAGGTTTCAGAAATGGAAAATGTGTAATAGACCAGTGGTTAACTATTCTTTTATAATTCTGTTCCAGAAGTTTCTTTTTTTGAGTTGGAGTCTCACCCTGGTGCCCAGGCTGAAGTGTAGTGACACGCTCACGGCCACCTCTTGACCTGCTGGGCTCAGGCGATTCTTCTGCCTCAGCCTTCCAAGTAGCTGGAACTACAGGCACGTGTCACCACGCCCAGCTAATTTTTTTTTTTTAAATCCATTGTAGAGATGAGGTCTGCCAAGTTGCCCAGGTTGGTCTCAAACCGGTGGGCTCAGGCAATCCTCTTATCTTGGCCTTCCAAAGTGCTGGGATTATAGGTGTGAGCCACCACACCTGGCCTTCCAGGAGTTGGACTGACTTGGGCCAAATAAGCACTTAAAATTAAACTTTTATTTTACGTATGACTTTATGTCCTTTAATAAAGGTAGATTACCAAGTGTCTAAAAGCACGCATTCTGGCGTCTGCCTGGGAGTGGACCCTAGAGTAGCACTGGGCAAATTAATCCTGTTTAACCTCAGTTCCTTTTACTATGAAATGGAGGTGATAATACGAACTACTACTATAGATCAGATGATACACTCTATGTAAAGACAGTACCATGTAGTACTAAGTCTCACATAAATATAAGCTATTACAATTAACACTCCACTTCCTAAGAAATGTTTTTACTTGGCAAATTTTATCCCCAGGCCTACCGGATTGAAAATTCTCTCTTCTCATTCCACTTCAATTGTATAAAATTAGGTTGAAGAAATTTGCAGTTTGGGGATAAGTCATATTTACAATTTATTCACATCTCCAGAGAGCTTGGAAAAAATCTTTGGGCTGGAAGAGGGGTTAGATCTTGCAGAGTGGGTAAGGGTGGAAGAAGAGAAGGAAGTCATGTGGCCATGTGTGATGAGGCACGGTAGATATAGACATAGTCTCTGCTTTTCGATGTTCAGCCTTTACAACTTCTTCTTGGGCTTGGGGAATTCCCTTCCCTAATGATGGAGAACCAAACTCTCAGTACGATGACTCACACTGTGAGATGTTCACTTTTCCAGCCCTTGTAGCTTTAAGGCTGAGACACCTGGCAAACAATCAGTTTGATCCTGCAAGTTGGCAGACTCTTTACCTTGTGGTTTCTGAAAATAGGAGTTTTGGAATGATTTGGATGAGTAGCCTAAATCCCTAACTGCTCAACTGAAACTGATATGCTTGTTAACTTGAGTGAAGACCCCTTAGTAAGGGGTCACTTAAAGGAGTTAGTTTCCTTGCAAAAAGAAGCCACATGCTGTATCCTTATAATCCCTCATTTTTACTAGGACACAGTCTGAGTCAGATCCCAGCATGTTCCAGGGGAACAAATACAAAGTGATCTGAAAGGATGTTTTTAAAAAAATAATATATAATGATTTATGGAGAATACCTGTGGAAATAGTCGAGAATGTAGAACCTTCAAGGAAAGAGAATAATCTCTGCTGTAGAGATTCTGGCTCACTCTGTGAGCTTGAGTAGCTCAAAGTGGTCTGTTTTTTTTCTGCCTTTGAATTCATGGTTTGTTGAGACCAACAATCATGCACATATATTCAACTTACACAGTCAGCAGTAAGAGAGGGGAAGGCCGGGCATGGTGGCTCATGCCTGTGATCCCAGCACACTGAGAGGCCAAGCAGGGAGAATTGCTTGAACCCAGGAGTTTGGACCAGCCTGAGTAAAATAGGGAGGCCTTGTCTCTACAAAAAATGCAAAAATTAAGCAGGTACTTTTTACTTGGTTGAAAGACATTTTGACAGAGCAGTGGCTCATCTAACTTGGAGATTATATGCTAGAAATTTCTTGAAATAATGTAGAGAAAGGAAATCAAAGCCAGAAGAGGGGAAATGTTGAAGAGAATTTAATATGTGTGATGCTCTAACTACATCCCTCATGAGAGTATGATCGACTCTTTACCATGGCATTGAGAAAAACATTGGTGAGTAGAGTACCAACACTCTTGAAAAGCTTTATAGAACACCTCTAAGCCAGAGACGCCAATGGGAGGCACTTCAGTTGAAATGGACTCCTTGATTCAGTGGGCACTGCCAAGACTATCGTGTCAAAGTCGTTCACATAATTGCTAGACTAGAAAAGTGAGCAAGATTATTATAATAGGCAGTAGGACCAACAGGATAATCAGTATAATCTAACATAATGTTTGGCCTTTGGCTAAGTGATCATGTGATCTAAAGGACCAAAATGGACAGACTAAATGGTCCTATTTATGTAACTGAACTGTAAATCTGACTTGAGCCACTATAGTAGTCATTAGACCTCATCTAATTCCCAGCCCTAATTTAATTCAATTCTTGGATCCCTTCGAGAAAGGACTCAGATATATTACATATCCCTTAGCCTTTTCCAAAGTAACCTATGGCCAGTTAGAAATTCCTAGACCTTCTGGGATTACTGAACTGGTCTTGAGTGAGTTCTAATTCTGGGGAACCAGAATATCACACTTCGATTCAAAGTAGAGTGTTATGTAGGTCAGTACAATAAACAGAGTTTTGGCCCAAGTCCACTACAGTGACCTTCACACCTAACCTTTAGTTACTTCTCCCTTTTCCTAAGTGTATGGTTAGAGTATTAACATAAACAATGAGCAGAGTACTATACTAGTTTCCTTAGTTTCTTTTGTTTACCTAGTTTTAATGGCAGGATACAACTAATGTCACTTCACAATGTGGTTAACATTTGCCATGTCCTACTATTGTTATGGGACCAAGGTTGCTAAATTTCCTCTTTTGGTCAACGATACCTTATCACAGAGTTCCACACCACTTCCTACCAAACTTTTCTTTGAAAAATCTGTCTTTATATGTGAAATTAATACACATATGTAGATATTTTAGATAACAGTAATTTACAGGTTTATTAAATCAGGATCTTTGCATGAAGCCCAACTCATCATTGATCAATATATATTATGCTGATAAACAATTAGCAAAATTTGAGACTGATACACAATTTCATAACATGTATTAAATCAGACCATATGAGTGCTGGTTTGCCTCCTGGATTGTTTTTCTTTTCTTTTTTTTTTTTTGAGTTGGAGTCTCACTCTGTCATCCAGGCTGGAGTGTAGTGGGCACGCTCCCACACACCACAGCCTTGACCTGCTGGGCTCTGGTGATCCTTCCGCCTCAGCCTTCCAAGTAGCTGGAACTACAGGCACGAGGTACCACGCCCGGCTAATTTTTTGATTTGTTGTAGAAACAAGGTCTAACCATGTTGCCCAGGCTGGTCTCAAACCTGCAGGCTCAGACTATTTCCTTGCCTTGGCCTCCCAAAGTGCTGGGATTATAGGCTTGAGCCACCGTGTCTGGCCTGAAATTCTAATTTTTCTTTTTTAATTATACAAATAAAAAGATAAGTAATAGCTTTATTTTTATGTTCATTTTTAAGTTATACTTTTAACTGGTAAGACTTGTAGAGTGGAATTTTTTAACGGTCATTATAGAAACTAACTTGTACTTCACCTATTCTATCCTATTGGAATATTTTACTGAAATGTGTGATTATGTTACTTGGAGAAAGGAAAAAAGTCCTCTTGGGAATATGCTGTAATAGCTCAAAGAAATTTTCCCTTATTTCTGTGAAATTAATATTCTATGTTAATCTAACCCTCCTAGCCCTCAAAATTTTTTGTATATGTCATGGGAATCTTTTTTTCTTAGGTAGTGTATTTAAACCTTTCCATTATAACTGTATACCACCCCGCCCCCCAGCTTAACGGCTGTAAAAAGTTACTTCCCCTAAGAAATACCTTAGGGTAATATGTGGATTAAAACCTTGAGACAAAACCCTAAACTTTATACCAAATTTTTTCTTCTAAAATCTGACATTCAAGTGAAGCGAGAATAATGTTTATTAATGGAAACATGATTTTTTTTCAACTAATTTTTACAAGTTATATCAGCCTGGGCTACTTACACAAAAAATTTATACACACAAAACCCAAAAAGCTAAACCAAACTAACAAACAAAAGTAATCCCAAACCAAAAACAAACCCTCACTTCATAAGGTAACAAGTTTTACTTCTGAGAGGTAGTACAACCAAGCAAATATTGTACGTACATTAATGGAGGTATTTGAGATCACCCAGCCTGTGTAATTATAACAAAATTTCTCTTCTTCAGGATTTCAGTGCTTGTGAACAATTATTACATTAGAATAATGGTATCGGCTGGGCTCGGTGTCTTAACCTATAATCCCATGCTTTGGGAGGCCGAGGTGAGTGAATTGCCTGAGCCCGCGGGTTCGAGATGTGCCTGTGCAACTTGACAAGACCTCATCTCTACAATAAATCAAAATAAGCCAGGCATGGTAGCGCGTGCCTGTAGTTCCAGCTACTTGGAAGGCTGAGGCGGAAGGACTGCCACAGCCCAGCAGGTTGAGGCTGTGGTGGCCGGGAGCGGCCACTGCACTCCACTCTGGGCGTCAGAGTGAGACTCCAACTCAAAAAAAAAAAAAAAAAAAAAAAAGAATAACGGTATCAATTTATCTTGACAAAATCTTTATCCAGACCTTAAACCAGAAAAAAAGAATGTATTTCTATCTCAGGCAAGTATTTAACTTCTCAAAAGCTAGTAATAAATTAAAAGAATGTGGGGAGAAGTATTTCTTTAAAATGAGCACATATTTTAGCTTCCTAATTGTGAAACACATTAGTGACCTGGAAGAACACTGTTCTTCCTATTCTACTTGGGGTCATTTTGGCATGTAAAATGCTTCAGCTTCATTTTGTATAACAGAAAAACATAAACATCATGAACCAGATGAAGGAGAGATGTGATTAAGAAAAGTAAAGGATGGTATCCATAATGCACATAAAATTCCAAACACCACATGTGAAACTCTTCTGAATTATTCAACAGCAGGGTGATCTCAGTCAGAAACTTAGTTTTATATGAAATGTTTCCAGTTAAATTTTAAGTTTTCTTTAAAATAAGAAAAACTTGAGAAGGCAAAGCTCCCAAACCAGCTAAGTTAGAAACTGCTAATTTTCCAAATGAAATGACACTGCTTTTTATTTTTACACCACTGAATGGAAAGAACAGAAAAGAGCTAAAGTTGGTATGGAGAACGATGAGGCTACAGACACCTGAGAATAGACTTCGCTCCCTTTACCATCTTCTGCAGTCACTTGCTTCCGCCTTGTCATTCACTGACATTTCAACCCTTTCAGTTAATGTATCTTCAGATGCTGACTGGATGTGCCCCTCTGACTGTCCTCCAGTGTAGGTAGGGGTGCTGTACTTTAAAAGGACAGATTTAAACTGTATCAGAGGAGCATCTGTACGAACACCCATTGGGTCAAAATGAGTTCGGCTTACTCGAAAGCCTGCTTGAGAGAGATAGCACAAAAACTTTTTTAACCTGCAGTAAGGAAAGGAACAAAATAATTAGGTCATTGTATTTTTATTTAAATCACAATATTATTAACATATAATATATGCACTCTGCCATTCACTGGCTGTCTTACTTTGGCATATTCATTCCCTTAATGCTGTGTCTGTGGATGTTGTAGTAAAAGGGAGGATGTTCAGTACTGACATCAGTCTTTTGCTTCTTGGCTAAACTTGTGATCATTTCATTACTTTTTCTCTTTCCTGAAATACACGCAGCACACAAAGTTAGTGTTCTCTTAAAAATTACAAGTCAAATACATTTACAGTGTATATGGTCTCAAGTCTAAATCCTCTGACACAGCATTTCAACATGTCTATCTAGTCTTTTTTTTTTTGAGTCTCAATCTGTTGCCCAGGCTGGTGTGCAGTGGAATGCTCACGGCCACTGCAGCCTCGATCTGCTAGGCTCTGGTGATCCTTCTGCCTCAGCTTCCGAAGTAGCTGGAACCACAGGCATATGTCACCATGCCTGGCTGATTTTTTGATTTATTGTAGAGACAAGGTCTTGCTATGTTGCTCAGACTGACCTTGCACCTGAACTCAGGTAATCCTCTCACCTCCGCCTCCCAAAGTTACAGGCCACTGTGCCTGGCTTATCTAATCCTAATTCTTACAATAAGATAGTTTATTCAAAATATATCCATTGTCTTTTACTGATGTAATTTTAATATTTAACTGTTTGCTAAGTCATGACTTCCTTACTACCTTCTTCAACTTCAAGCCACAATTCTATTTCTGTCTCTTGTAGGAAGCCATTTATGAGTTCTGGGCCAATGACTTCATACATTTCATTACTGTTAATACCACACTACTCAGAGCTTGATTAAGTTCTGTCATTTTTCTTTTCTTGTTTCACAAATGTAGGTCTTTTATAAGTCCTTTCTCCCCAAATTATATTCTAAGTTTATGAGGATAATATGCTTCATTCTTATACCTGTAAGAATATGCTTCATTCTTATACCTGTAGTAGAGACTGAGTGCCCGATACTGAATATATAGTGGGTCTTTGGTGATCACAAAACAAAGAAAAACAATGCAGAAAAGTCTCAAGAGCTTGGACACAGAAACTTATGATAAAGGGGCAATGTGTAATCTCATTGACTACTTCTCACCATAATAGTCTTTTCATTTTATTAAACAGGAGGTTTAGCAAGATTCTAGAAATGTATCCTTCCAAAAATCAAAAAGACAAACTGTTGAGATATCCAATACTATGATGAGATTTTGCCTGAATGTTGAACCCTTGATTATTTATATGTGAATGTTATACGAAGTAAAAAGTTACTTTTTACTTTAAATCTTATTTCATCAGGAAAAGAAATTGACATTTGCTCAAGTGAAGTATTCAGAAGGTACAGGATGCAGTGGCGTGTACCTGCAATCCCAGCTACTTGGGAGGCTGAGGTGGGAAGATCACTTGAGCCCAGGGGTTTGAGTCTACCCTAGACAGCATAGCAAGAACCCCCTCTCTGGGAAAAAAGAAAAGTATTTAGAAGGCAAATCTGATGCATGAAAATGATAAATCATATTGAAAAGTCAATATAAATTATTGTTGGATTTTTGCCTTTTCACATAAAAATAAAAAACAGAAACTTGGGATTCATTCACTAAACCAGAGAATTAAAACTGGATTATATCCTTGCATGAAATCTAGTAAGGCACCTAGTGAAAAGATATATACACCTAGGTTTAGTACAAGTTCTAGGAAAGTCTGAGACAAAAAATTTGACATAATACCTTAATAGTATCATCAGTAGTACACGTATTATTTTGCCTGGTGTTTTCTGTCATGGAAGATTTTATGTGTTGCTAGATCAGTCTTAGTATAATCATAATTTTAGAATTATAGAAAAGTCCATAGAGATTAGTATAATTTTCTTAATTTATATAGGAGAAAGGATCAGATATTTTAATTTTTTTTTTTAAGATGAAATCTTGCTATGTTGCCCAGGTTAATCTTAAATTCCTGGGGTCATGCGATTCTCCAGCTTCAGCCTCCTTAGTAGCTGGGATTACAGGCATGTGCCGCTGAGTCCAGCTTCTAAAAATATTTTTAAGTTTATTTATGTTTTACTTTATTATACAGTGGATTTAAGACAACTCTGCTGAAGGTGAGGGCCCTGGATGAATACCACAATTCAACAGAATAATGCTCTTAAATCTAATGCTCTTCATAGTATATTATAATGTCTCTTTTTCTTCCCCCCAACAGAGATATTAGGTGAAATATAATATTTTAAGTGATTTGAATGTTAGCAAATCAGTTGAAGGTGTCAAGTGAATACGACTGTTGGGAAAAGCTTGCAGCAGTTATTCAACTATATACAATTAGTAGGAGTTTGAGTTCCTTGTCTTTGAAGGTCAACATTAAACTGTTGAACTAATACAAAATTACAGCTTGTACTTATAGGCCACTGCTAGTTCAACCTTAGCACTGTCTATATTCTTATTTTTACCTGTATTCAAAAAACATCTGGAATCTAAAGTTGTTTTTTAAAAATCAAAACCAAACCTTAGACATTAAGACATTGACATTTTAAATCTTAACACCCTTTTGATATGAATTTCCAGTGTTTAATATAATTACACTTTAATATGTACACATCCTAAATTACAAGAAAGGCCATATTAAAAATTCTTATGGCACAGTGCAGTGGCTCACGCCTGTAATCCTAGCACTTTGGGAGGCCAAAGCGAGAGGACTGCCTGAGCCCAGGAGTTCAACCAGCCTGGTCAGGGCTAAATCTCATCTCTGCAATAAATAAAAAAAATTAGCTGGCATAGTGGTGTGCACCTGTAGTCCCAGTTACTTGGAAGGCTGAGGCAGAAGGATCACCTGAGCCTGCAGGTCGAGGCTGCAATAGTGCAGTAGCCATGATTGTGCCACTGTGTTCCAGCCTGAGCGAAAAAGAATTCCTATGGCTGGAGACTAGGGCCTTCTGGTTAATCAAATGTAATTTCTATAAATCATATAGATGAGCAATTTTTTAATGAATTTTAATAAATTTAATCTGAGCTCTGTAACATTATCACACATGATTTGATCTTATTCACAGGGTTCTTTACGATCATAAGAGTTCTTTCAAGGGATCATCATATATTAGAGATGTGAAAAAAGGAAATGTTCATAGAAATTCTGAACTGTATAGATGTCAATGAACAAGTATTACTATAATTCTGTTGTCAGTATAATATGATAAAAATGTATTTTTTGATGAAAATGTGTCTTTAAGTAGGCTTCTAGGGCAATCTCTTCTCTTCTTACCCTTCTGCTATATGCCATTTTGCCTTGATATGTACATATATTCAAAGATGTACATACTTATATACATACATACCTTGCGTAATGTAATGATCTGTTGTGATATCATCTGTTGTTTTAATAACAACACCATTTTCTTCTAAAATAGAAACAGGAAAACAAAGTAATTTATAGAATGATACTACGCATCAATTCAAAATAAGTTTATGAATATATAAGAAATTCTGTGACCAAAACTAGGCTGCAAAATTATCCTATTTTAACCCTCTGTAATAGCAGTTTCTTTTAATTACTTATGAGAACACTAGGGTGTCCAAAAGGATCACCCTTATATCAATTGCCAAATAAAACTATAAAAGCCTGTTTATACTAAGGAGAAAAAATTTTGCCTTATTGAGTGTTAAGTTTAAATCTAGCTTCTCTGCCTCACTAGCCATGCTACTCCTAGAATTATATATGTTTTCTTTTTCTAGAAAGCAGATATAGAGTAATAAAATCACATAGGACTTTTTTAGTTCTTTTAATGTAGTAGAATTACAAACAAAAAAAGGGAGATTATTTTGAAAAACATCACTATGTATCTAGGGCCCCTCAGTATAAACCTGAAGAAAACTTGTAATTAAAAACTATCAACAACCAGATTGATTAGATTCATTAGAGAGGATTTACTTAAAACACACAAATTTCACAAACTTAAAAGATACAGTTTTTTTTGAGTTAGAGTCTCACTCTTTTACCCAGGCTGGAGTGCAGTGGCACACCCACGGCCACCACAGCCTTGACCTGCTGAGCCTGGCGATCCTTCTACATCAGACTTCCAAGTAGCTGGAATTACAGGTGTGAGCCATCACGCCCAGCTAATTTTTTTTTTTATTTATTGTAGAGATGAGGTCTTGCCAAGTTGCCCAGGCTGGTCTTGAACCCATGAACTCAGGCAATTCTCTCACCTCAGCCTCCCAAAGTGCTGGGATTGTAGGCATGAGCCACCACGCCCGGCTAAAAGATAGTGTTTTTTTTTTTTTTTTGAGTTGGAGTCTCACTCATCGCCCAGACTGGAGTGCAGTGGCTGCTCCTGGCCACCGCAGCCTCAACCTGCTGGGCTCCGGTGATCCTTCCGCCTCAGCCTTCCAAGTAGCTGGAACTATAGGCGCGTGCTACCACGCCCAGCTAATTTTTGATTTATTGTAGAGATGAGGTCTCGCCAAGTTGCCCAGGCGGGTCTCAAACCCGTGGGCTCAGGCAATCCACTCACCTCAGCCTCCTAAAGGCGTGGGATTACAGGCTGAGCCACCAAGCCCAGCTAGGAAACAGTATTTTTTATAACCAATTTGTAAGCAAGTAAGTTAATGTTTAATTAGTCACCTTGCTTGCCAATATTTGAAGGTGCTTGACTTGAAAACTGACTTTGAGGAGTACATTCTGATTCAAAGATTAATGTCTTTATTAGGGTTTGAATGTCATCCAAACCATGGTGAAGAGATTCACATAGCATTCTTTTGAGGAATCCAGTATTGAAAAGGGAACTTGACCTGAAAAGAATATACAGAGAACTGGGTTTAAGAAATGATTATCTTCGTAAAAAAAAGTTTCTACAATTTAACCACAATTAAGATAATATAATTAATTATAAAAAGAGTAATAATGAAATTCAAAGCTAATTTATGATTTAGCTGAAAACGGTTTATTTTCTAATTGCTCACTCCTTTTATCATGTCAGTTATCTAAACTCATAGGATTAATCAAAGAAATTTCATTCACACTGAATCAGCAAGAATTATTGAGGCTGGAAAGGTGAGAGGAAAGAGAGTGATGAAGTGGGAAAAAAAGAATATAAATATATTTATTATCATTGAACTGTACACTTAAAAATAATAAAGGAGGCAAATTTTGTATGTATTTTTTACCTCAAATTTTTTTTCAATAAAAGAATTTACTGAGCCCTCACAAGGTATATAGTACTGCGGTACAAAGGTGGTGTGTGGAAGATATACCAAAGTATAAAATACAATGTTGACTCTATAAATCTAGACAGAATTTAGACAAGAAAACAGTGTAATGCAGATGTTTTCACAGTGCACATTCCAATCAATAATAGTAAATCTTAATTTGGGGTTGTTTGTGGAGGTGGGGTGCGGTTAGGTGGGATGGGGTGTGGGAAGACACATGTGAGAATTATTATGGTGATGGTGTGGTTCAAAAATAGTCCAGGGGTGAATCTGATATGCTTCCCACTTGAGAATCACAGGTATAATGAAAAAAAAATGAAATTCCAAGTCAGAAAAACCTAGATTCCAATTGTGACTCCAGCTTTCACTACTATATAATGTTATGTCATTATTTCTCCTCATGAAATGGAAAATAAAACTTTAAAACTCCCTAAAAGACTTGTTATAGGAATTAAATGAGATGGCGTATGTACAATGCCCTAGTACAAAGTATATACTGAATGTATGGTAGCTATTATTATCAGGGTTAGTAAATATATACGCAAGGATATACAATTTTAAGTGTCAAATAAGTGATCAATATAAGCTATATTAAAGGGAATTTAGAGATTATTTTGTGTTGAAGTGTAAAGGAGAGACTTCAGAAAGAAACTACAATTTGAGTTGGGGGTGGGAGAGAGGGAGAAGGTATTCTGGATGAGTGTAAAGAAAGAAAAACACGGGGGGGGGGGGACACATAACATCAGTAAGGGTGCCAGATCCTAATCCAGACAAAGTGAGGGCCAATGGGAGGCCCAAACTTCACCTGTACCTACAGCACTTATGTACACAATGCTGTCTTGTACCCCACATCTTGAAAATAAAACATTTAAAAAGAAAGAAGAAAATAAAAAACAATAGCTTTCAGTGAGGAAATCATAAGGCGTGATTTGGAACTCAGTCCTGGGAATCAGAAAACCTATGTTCTGGCCCTGACTGTGCTACTAATTTTTTAGCTAGTTTTAGCAAGGACTCAAAACACTGTGCCATAATTTCCTCATCAGCAAAATAAGGCAGTTGGGCTGGAAAATCTTCCATCTGTTATTCTTTTTTTCTGATTTGGAGTCTCACTCTGTTTCCGGGGTGCAGTGGCATGCTCACAGCCACCACAGCCACAGCCTGCTGGGCTGAGGTGATCCTCCTACCTCAGCCTTCCAAGTAGCTGGAACCCCAGGCACATGTTACCATGCCTGGTTTATTTTTTGATTTATTGTAAAGACGAGGTCTCACCAAGTTGCCCAGGCTGGTCTCAAACCTATGGGCTCAGTCAAGCCTCTCAACTCAGCCTCCCAAAGTGCTTAGATTATAGACATGAGCCACCACGTCCGGCTTCACCTGTTATTCTGAATTTCTCCAGTTCTGAGATCAGTGGGCAGGATCAATGTGTAGCAAATGCTACAGGTAAGAGAGAACTAGAAGGTAAGGTTGGCTAGGTCATTCTTTTTATTTTCTGAGTTGGAGTCTCACTCTGTAGCCTAGGTTGGAGTATAGTGGCATGCTCATGGCTACCTCAGCCTCAACCTGCTGAGCTCAGGCAGTCCTTTCACCTCAGCCTTCCAAGTAGCTGAAACTACAGATGCGCACTACCACACCTGGCTAATTTTTTTGATTTACTGTAGAGACAAGGTCTTGCCAAGTTGCCAAGGCTGGTCTTGAAGCCCGGGCTCAAGCAGTCCTCTCGTCTGGGCCTCCCAAAGTGCTGGGATTACAAGCCTGAGCCACCGCGCCCAGCTGGCTAGGTCATTCTTAATCTAGGAGTATTCACACAGAATGAAGATATGGGTATCAGCACAAACATATTTACCATTAGAGTCAATTTCCATGTTTAGTAGATGGCTAAGTCTAGACTTTGCAAAGCAATGAGAAAGAAATGGTCAGTGATTCTTGTCACAATATTGTTAAGAATTTCGAATTTCTGCCAGGTGTGGTGGCTCATGCCTGTAATCCCAGCAAAAGTGGGAGGTGGAAGCAAGAGGAATGCCTAAACTCACAGGTTGGAGACCAGCCTGGGCAACACGGTGAGACCTTGTCTCTGCAGTAAATAAAATAATTAGCCAGGTGTGGTGGTGTATGCCTCTAGTTCCAGTTACTTGGAAGGCTGAGGCAGAAGGATCACCTGAGCCCAGCAGATTGAGGCTGCAATGGCTGTGAGTGTGCTACTGCACTCCAGCCTAAGTGACAGAGTGAGACTCTGACTCAAAAAAAAAAAAAAGGCTGGGCTCAGTGGCTCAGCATGTAATCCCGCGCTTTGGGAGGCCGAGGTGAGTGAACTGCCTGAGTCCGCAGGTTCGAGACCTGCCTGGGCAACTTGGCGAGACCTCATCTCTATAATAAAAAAAAAAAAAATTGGCTGGGAGTGGTAGCACACGCCTGTAGTTCCAGCTATTTGGAAGGCTGAGGTGGAAGGATCGCTGGAGTCCAGCAGGTCGAGGCTGCGGTGGCCGGGAGCGTGTCATTGCATTCCAGTCTGGGCGACAGAGTGAGACTCCAACACACACAAAAAAAAGAACTTCGAATTTCTACAAGACTCTCTAGTAACAAATAAACTTAAAGTAAATTGTCTGATTAAAAACAATCCAACTTTAACACAATAACTTGTTACCAATGATGCATAAGCATCATACATTTAAATATTTAAAGTTGTGGCCCATCTAAACAACTTTACCAAAAACAAAGGCAGACACTTTTACATGCCCTTCTCACTTAAAACTTATTACTGTAAGACTTTTTATACAAGTTGGTATTTCTATAAAAAGTTATCACGATCACTTTAAAAATCACATCCTAGTTCTATAATGCTCATTTGAAAAAAAGCATTTTTACTATTGGGAAATGAATTATCTAGTTTGTAGATCATTCTGGTCTCTTTCACCCCACTGCCTCTTAGCTCTGTCATGCACTAGGGAAAATCAGGTTCAGGTTCAGGTTAAAAGAGGGAAGAGAGTCATAATTATCTGCCTAGACTTAAACACTGAATATAAATTTGCTTGGCTTTTACTACACATACTCTAAAGTTGGCAATCAAATCAACACATAAATCAATTTTGAATATGTTATTATGCTTAGGCACACACCACAGTGGTCCAAGTTCTATTGCTGTCTTTCCAGGCATGCTTCCGTGACAGTTACAGGGCAGCTGTCTATATGGGTTTTCTGTAAGACAATAAAAAGAGAAATTAAAGGAAAAATGACTAATACAAATAGTAATTGGTATATTAATAATAATTTCTGGCTACTATATACTGAGGATCTACTATGTGCCAGGTATTGTGCTATTTTATATATATGCATATTTTAAAAAATTTTTATCTCAGTTATATAGATCAGAAAGCTTCAGAGAAGTTGTAGAAATCCATGTCAAATGCCTTATTAGAGGTATAACTTATATTAGCTTTAAGTTATAATATGAAATAATATAAAGAGAAGAAAGTCTTGCAAAGTCCACAAGAGATCTGTATTTTAAAATTAACTGATTGGGGTATAATTTGTGTTCAATAAAATGTATATATTTTATATGAAAAGGTTGATGAGTTTTAACAAATGTATATATAGTCATGTAACCAATATCCCAATAAAAATAATAAACATTTTTTTACAAGTTAACTTTTCTGCAACTGGAAAGAAAATGAGTTACTCTATTCCCTAGGCTTGATTCATGGTCAGCCTTCTAAACGTAGGCTAGAAGAATCTAATTCAGTTTAAATAGTTATGAGATGACTGATATAATCACAAGGAAATGGGGGGGGGTACTAGCACTATTCTTAGTTTCCAAAATGGGATAGTATTTTACTATTGGACTTTAAAATTAGCTCAAGGCTCAAATAGTCATTTTAAATCAGAAAATCTCCAATGAATTTCCCCAGCTCTAGGCCATTCTTTTCCTCATCTGATCAATCAGTTCCAGATATATTCAGAACACAGGATTTTGGTAGCAGGAACATAAGTCTGTAGTCATTATCACTCTGTTATTCAATGCAATTAAGTGGCATAATGCATACTTGTAAGATCTCATTTTAGATTTACTTAAAAGTGTCCTTAACTGTTTGCTCCTAGGTCTACATTTCAGTATTATTTAACTCTAAGCCATAATGGAAGGGTGTGGTTATCACTGGTATTAGCTTTGTTGAGAACTATGTTCCTCAAACATTATGAGTATACTCAAGAAGTCTTTTCTTGAATCATTAAATAACTAAATTACAAATACAGAAACAGGCAATCATCATCCAACTCAGGATGGTGATCTATACTATGGTTCAGTTATACCCACTTACCATGGGCAGACAGCACACAGATGAATTCATATTGTCAGTTTGCATCTTAATGCACTTTGAAAAATGCTCTCATCATACAAACCTGTCTTTTCCCATACCTCTTTCCTAGGATTTCTCAGATCTAGGCTAGTATGAGCAAATTTCCTCTCCAGGGAGCTAGCACTATCATTTTAAGTTACCAGCAGTAAAAAATGAAGAGGTAAAGAAGAAAGAAAACTGCTATTTCCATGTTACTGGCATATAGCTAAGAAGGCAATTCCAGATGAGAAAATTTTTTAATATTATGAGACTTCTATTTAATAGTCTAAACAGGCACTCTATCCCTGCTGTCTCTTAAAGCTTAATTAAAGAGAGCAAGGAATGAAAAATTAAACCACAAGAATATGGCCAGGTACAGTGTGGCTCATGCCTGAAATCCCAGCATTTTGGAAGGCTGAGGCGAGAGGATTACTTGAGCCCAGGACTTTGAGACCAGCCTAAGCAACATGGTGAGATCTTGTCTCTACAAAATAATATAAAAAAATTAGCCGGGCTTGGTGGCATGTGTCTATAGTCCCAGCTACTTGGAAGGCTGAGGTGGAAAGATTACTTGAGCCCAGGAAGTCAAGGTGAGCCTGGGTTACAGAATGAGACTCCGACTCAAACAAACAAACAATCCCACAAAGATAAATAAAATGGGAGAGGAGGTAACAAAAGACAAGATACACCAATGAAATTTCAGAAATGTGAATCAGATACACAATGGGATAACTGATTTGACAGACCTGATAATCAAAAGCCTAAGCCTGAAATGGATAAATGGGCAACCAACAAAACAGCAAGCCCAATAGTGTTGTGGGGCCCTGGAAGGCCTGAAAATTGAAGGTACTAATTGTCTCAAGATGAGTACAGGGTGGTATTGCAAAAAAACATGGCCTGGTTAAAATTTTGTAAAAGGGTTCAATTAAGACTCCCGGATCTCTTCTCCAGTACCCAAAGGCAGGCTTCTGTGTCTTTCCCATCCCAAAAGATAAAGTTAATCTTTGGTGAGGCTAACCTGTTCAAGATATGAAACCAGAGGCTTTAGTTACAGTTGAGGGTGAGACTATGTATGAAAACAGAGGGATTAAGTACAAATCTGCATTACTGGTAAGTCTTTCCAGTTTCTGTTCCCAGTGTAGCTCTCCAAGAGCTGAAAGAAGATTGGTCAATTTTTCCAGAAAGAAATCGACCAACTCAAGAGGAAAAACCTACATATATTTGTTGGCATTTGGGGGTCTCCTAGTGAAAGAAGCAGACAGATATCTTCTCATTAATAAAATTCAATAGCTTATAAGTTCTACCCCAAGTTTTTCAAAGTGGACAACCAAAGACCACCAGACATTTGAGATCTACCATTTCAGACGGAGAACAAAATTACAAAACAGAAAAAGAAATAGAAAATAGAAGAGCTGAACAATAGCAACAATACAAAAGTGAACAAATTCTATTCCTCCCTAACTATAAAATATACCCAACAATAATAAATATTTAGATAAGATTAGATTTTACAACCCTGAAAAAAGGGCACTATTAAAAAAGAAACAATAGGAAAATATGAAACATATCTTAGCAATAAACAAAATACAACAAATTTAAATAGGAGAGTTGGAAAATAAATATTAAGGAAATATCCTAAAAAGTAAAACTAACTGCCAAAGAATGGATAGTAGATATATATAAAAAATTAAAGATAAAACCAGAAAAGCCACTATATAACTAAAGAGTTCCTGAAAGAGAGAACGGATATACTTTGAGAGAACACTGTCAAAAAAATAATATAAAACAAATTTCTAAGAGTTGAAGAATTCAAGTGTGTGATTTAAAGTAACTCATAAGATTATTCACCATAATGAATTTAAAATGATGAATTCATACATATTCAGAGGGTGCTCCACAAAAGATATACACATTTTAAGAAAGGGAGGTTCGTGACCCGTCTGGGCAGGCGAGACCTCATCTCTACAATAAATCAAAAAATTAGCCGGGCGAGGTAGTGCGCGCCTGTAATTCTGGCTACTCGGAAGGCTGAGGCGGAAGGATCGCCGGAGCCCAGCAGGTCGAGGTTGCGGGGGCCGGGAGTGGCACTGCACTCCAGTCTGGGCGACAGAGTGAGACTCCAACTCAAAAAAAAAAAGGGAAAAAAAACTATATTAAAATTGTAAGATGAATACAAATCAGTTTAACTTTTGTAATTACAAGAGGTGCTCAAAGTGGTAACCACCAGCATCCAGGCACTTCTGAAAAGTATTTTGAAAAGTAATACACATATATATAACATCTCTTAAAGTGTGTATACATTTTTTGGTACCCCCTGGTATTATCACAAAATTATTTTAGAATATTGGGTTAAGAAGAGCTATTTTAAGCACATTCAGAGAGAAAATAACACAAAGGACTAGACATAAGAACAGCAGCAGACTTCTCATTGAAGGTGAGAAGACCTTCAATACCTTGAATATTTACCTTGAATATTTGGAATAAAATACCTTGAATATTTGGAAGAAAAATTATTTGTGTCATTGCATTCATTGTGTTTACTCAAAATAAGGAAAGTGAAAAAAGACACAGGTTCTGTGATAAGAGAGTTATTACAAAAAAAAGCAAAGAAAATTTCAGAAAGATTTTAAAAAGGAAACCCTTGGACAGAGACAGGAAGACTGTCTCCAAGAGAGTGAAACTGAAACCCAAAGGTAACCTGATGTACTGAAAGGAGCACTGAAACTGTAGCAGAGTTTAGGAGTGGATTATACAAAGTGCCAGAAAAAAAAAGTAATACAAAAGGACAGTAATTAGTAATTCCAGAGATGATAACTTGCATAAAAAAAGGAAACATTATTATAGCATGTTATATGGTTCATCTCTGTTGCAGCAGCCTTTTAGGATGAGCAACAATGACCTGTTTGGTTCCTGGTACTCATAACCTATGTAATCTCCTCCTGACAAATTTCTAACAACTAGAATATGGCAAAAGTGATGGCATATTACTTAGAGATTAAGTTACAAACTGTCTTTACTGTTTTACTTGCATTCATTCTCTCTTTCTTTCTGGTTCTTTTTTGCTTGTTCCTTTTTGTTTTATTTTGTTTTTGAGACAGGGTTTCACTCTGTTGTTCAGGCTGGAGTGCATAGCCTTAACCTCCTGGGCTCAAGTAATCCTACTACTTTCGCCTCCCAAGCAGCTGGGACTACAGGCACGTGTGCCATCACCCCCAACTTCCTTGCTTCTTCTGATAAAGCAACTTGCCATGCTGTGAACTGATATACGATGAGCAGAAACTGAGGGCACCTCCAGCAAGGTGCTAAGGTCTTTAGTTTAACAATCTACAAGGACCAGTCCTACCAACAACCACATACGTGAGTCTGGAGGCAGATCCTTCCCCAGTGAGGCCCTAAGATGACTGAAGCACTGGCCAACATCTTGATGTGTGGCCTTGTGAGAGACACTGAGTTGGTACACCCAGCTATGCCATGCCTAGATTCTTGGCTCACAAAAACTTGAAATAATAAATGCTGGTTTTTTTTTTTTTGGAGTTGGAGTCTCACTCAGTCACCCACTCTGGAGTGCAGTGGCCCCTCCCGGCCACTGCAGCCTCGCCTGCTGGGCTCCGGCAATCCTTCCGGCTCAGCCTTCCGAATAGCCAGAATTACAGGCATGCGCCACCATGCCCAGCTGATTTTTTTTTGATTGTAGAGATGAGGTCTCGCTGCCCAGGCGGGTCTTGAATCCACGGGTTCAGGCAATCTACTCACCTCAGCCTCCCAAAGGTGCGGGATTACAGGCTGAGCCACCGAGCCTGGCAATGCTGTTGTTTTAAGCCACTAAGTTTTAGAGTAATTTGTTATACAGCAATAGATAGCTAATACAATTTGTAAACATTATTTACATATTTATAAAAATATAAGCAATAAATACTGTTTTGGCCACAAATGGAGAAGAGAAAAGCATGCATGTGACTGGTTTGGCTTAAGAAGCCAAATACTGTTCTTTCCCAGAAGGAAGTTAGAAGCAGTATAGGCGGGCTATGCATGTAAACATCAGAACAAACAGCTGTGAGAATTTTACGTTAGGGAATTAGGTAGAGATCATTATTTATTAATAAGACTTATGAAACTATTTGACTTTTCAAACTATATATTACAAATTAATCAAAATTCTGTATGTGAGACTTCTTTGAAGAACATAATTATATTCTATAAGTTCTATATGATTGCAAATACAATGCAAAAACAAATCCTACTGGTTCATAGCCATTACTTATCAAGTCAAAATTCTTTAAAATGTTTGATTTAAAAAAATACAAATTATTATAGTAACAGAGTACACTGAAAATTATAAAGCAACATGCAGGACTTCTGGAAGAGATAGAAATATGTTAGATGTTTATGGATCCAGGATCACATTTGAGCAGTGTGGACTGAGTTTAATTAATTGCTGAACTGTAAAATAACATACAGAGATGAAAGGATTAAAAATTCCACATAAGAAAGAAATGATTCATAATTTTAAAGGCAAGAACACTATTAGTAACATAGGGATGTGAGGTAAAGATGAGTACTTTCCCTGATATTCTTTTTCTTTATTAAGTTGAGGTGAAATTCACATAGTTGATCGCATTAAACACTAACAATTCCTATTATTTCTTACATAAAAGAATATTAAAGAAAAAGCTCAAAAGGAAACCATAACTCATGAAGTCAATTTTTCAATTATTCAAGAGGACCAAAATGCTCTAAAGTTTCATCAAACACGTTTATGAAAATCTGTATTTTAAAAAATCAGAGAGGGCCAGGCACAGTGGCTCACGACTATAATCCCAGCACTTTGGGAAGCCGAGGTGAGAGGATTGCCTGAGCTCACAGGCTTGAGACTAGCCTGGGCAACTTGGCGAGACCTCATCTCTACAATAAATCAAAAAATTAGCTGGACATGGTGAGGCATGCCTGTGGTTCCAGCTACTTGGAAGGCTGAGGCAGAAGGATCGACTGAGCCCAGCAGGTTGAGGCTGTGGTGGCTGTGAGCATGCCATGGCCCTCCAGCCTGGGCAACAGAGTAAGACTCCCAACTAAAAAAAAAAAAAAAAATCAGAGTGGCTTCTATAACTCTTCTGATTTTATTGCACTAAACAAACAAAGGAGTTCTGGTAGGATGGTGACAGCATAGGTGGATTTGTGAGATTCTCCGAACGACAGTCCATCACAGTGGAACACACAGGGACCCAGATGAGCAGAGAAAAAAGATTCACGAAAGTGAAGCTGCCACCTCGGCCATTTTCCAGGCAGAGATTTGCATTGCCCCGCCCACCTATCAACAGCCTCCACCTTGGTTCCTAAGGTAACAAACATCGCTAAACAGGAGAAAAAGCCCCTCCCCTGCTGAATTAGACAAAGGAAACGTTGCAGACCTCCCAGGAAGCAGGATTAAAAAAACAAACCCAAGCTGCCAGTAAATCTAGCTGCCTGCAAGGAAAACAAGAGGGAGAAACTGGAGATCAGAGCTGAAGAGACACTCAGGAAAGATTCCAGAGCTAGTCTGATCTCTTATTTTGACTTTTGATTTTATCATTTTGACTGTTTGTTCTGCTCACTTTTGTTCACTTTCTGACTTACACTGTTTCATGATTTTATTGGTCTATCTCTGTGTAGTTACCAGTATCCTTTAGGGAATTTGGCTCACGTGTTTTTTTCACTTCTTTCCTGCCTTGTGTCTCTTTTTCACCTGTTAGTTGGTATGTACGTCTGTTTTCCCTCTCACTCTTCTCTCTAACTTCCTATTGACTCCCCCGTTCCTCCATTATTTTCCTATTTGTAACTCCTTCTGATCCAGGGACCAAACCTACATACTGCTGCACAGACAGATTGTAAGGCAGTGGGAAATAGGTTCCAGTGTGCTCATACACACTGGATGGATGCTGGAATCAGCATATAGATTCTGAATCACAGCCTCTGCATCAATTAAACCTCAAAACTGCAATAAGTACAGCCCACAGCCCACACTCCAACCTCAAAAAGTGAAGAAATCCAGAGGACCCTCATAACGAAGAACAGGAAATTACACAAGTGAAACAAAAGCAAGCCCACCTTCCCTGAAAAACAGAATTAAAGAAGGGGAGGGAAAGGCAGAGAGAGAGAAAAATCTACACAAATGAAGAAAAACCAAAAGAAGAATATGGGTCTCTTGCAGACCCCTGGGAGGGCAGGCACTGAGAAAACTGAGTTCAGAATGCAAACAATGAAGAGCCCCCGGAAAGACTGGTCCCAAACTACAAACCTAGATATCAAGACATTAATGGAGAGATGAAAAAGAATTGAGGAGAAACAAGAAACTAGGAAGGAGCTGATATCTGAGATAACAGTAATAAGGAATACTGTGAATGAAATAAATAACAAACTGACAAGCATGGAAAACAGAATTACCCAAGCAGAAGAAAGAATCTCAGAGCTTGAGGACCAAAATATAGAACTAACCCAAACTCTTAAAAACACAGAAAAAAAGTTCAAAAAGACAGAACAAAACCTTCAAGAGATGAGTGATTACTTCAAGAGACCAAACCTAAGAGTAATTGGCCTTCCTGAGGCACAAAGAGAGACACAGACCACACTGAATTAAACTTTCCAGGAGATCATTCAAGAACACTTCCCTTATCTAATGAGTGATGCAAAAATTCAAACACAAGAGATTCAGAGAACCCCTGCAAGACAACAAATGAGAAGACCAACTCCTAGACACATAATAATTCGCCTAAACAAAGTAGGCATAAAAGAAAAAATCCTAAAGGCAGCAAAAGAAAAAGGCCAGATAACCTACCATGGAAGACCAATCAGAATAGCAGCAGATTTATCTACAGAAACCCTGCAGGCTAGGAGAGCTTGGAGCCCTATCTTCAAAGTCCTAAAAGATAAACAGTTTCAACCAAGAATAACCTACCCAGCTAAGTTAAGCTTCATCAGCGAGGGAGAATTAAAATCTTTCCGATATCCAATCCCTAAGAACTTACACTGCAAACAAACCACCTCTACATGAAACACTTAAGAAAGTGCTAAACACAGAAGAAAAGGAAAAAAGAACAACGTTCTTCACAAGAGTACAGAAAAAAGGATAAAATATACATGAACTAACCCCAAAACCAAAAGAAAGACAAAAAACCAAGTGGAAGAATAACAACTCTATAAAAGCTCTATGATGGGGATGAACTCTCACATTTCAATAATTAGCGTGAATGTGAATGGACTAAATGCACCACAAAAAAGACACAGAATGGTAAAATGGATAAAATATCACCAGGCAACAATATACTGCCTTCAAGAGACCCATCTCACTAGAAAGGACATTCACAGACTCAAAGTAAGAGGATGGGAAACAAATTTCCAGGTGAATGGAACACAAAAGGAAGGAGGAGTCGCAATACTAATTTCAGACAAAATACCATTTAAGCTATCAAAAATTAAAAAAGATACAGAGGGCTACTACATAATGATAAAAGGTTCACTCCATCAACAAGAAATATCTATCCTAAACATATATGCACCCAACATAGGTGCGACCAACTTTCATAAAGCAACTTCTAGGAAAACTAAAGAAAGATATTGACTCTAACACCATCATAACTGGGGACTTTAAGACCCCACTCACAACCCTAGACAGATCATCAGGACAAAAAATCAGCAAGGAGATCCGGAACCTCAAGGTGACTCTGGACCAAATGGACTTAACTGATACCTACAGAACACTCCATCCAAAGACCACAGAATACACATTCTACACATCACCGCATGGAACGTATTCTATGATCGACCACATAATTGGCCATAAATCAAGCATAAGCAAATTTAAAAGGACTGAAATTTTACCATGCACCTTCTCGGATCACAGTGAAATAAAAATAAACATTGACACCAACAAGGTCCCCCCAAAACCCACAAAGACATGGACACTAAACAGCATGAGGCTAAGCAACTCCTGGGTCAATGATGAACTCAAAACAGGGATCAAAAGATACCCAGAAACAAATGAGAATGAAGAAACATCTCACCAAAATATCTGGGATGCCATGAAAGCTGTAGTAAGAGTGGAATTTATATCCCTACAAATGCACATGAAGAAAATGGAAGGATCACAAATTAACAGCCTAACAAGCCACGTAAGGAAGCTGGAAAATCAAGACCACAAAAACCCTAATTTCAGCAGAAGAATCCAGATCACCAAAATAAAAGTCCAAATCCAGGACATAGAAGACGAAAAGATAATACAAAAAATCAATGAAACAAAAAGCTGGTTCTTCGAAAGGATAAACAAGATCGATGGTCCCTTTAGCTAGACTGACCAAGAAAAAGAGAGAAAAACCCAAATAAACACAATCAGAAACACAAAAGATGAAGTCACATCTGACCCTGAAGAAATACAAAAGATCATTAGAGACTACTACGTACACTTGTATGGAAACAAACTTGAAAACCTCAAGGAAATGGAGGACTTTCTGACATCACACAACCTGCCTAGGTTGAAACAAGAATAAATTGAGGCCCTGAATAGACCAATAACAATCAAGGAAATTGACCACGTAATAAGAAAACTACCTACAAAAAAAGGACCTGGTCCAGATGGCTTTCCAGCAGAATTCTACAAGACATTTAAGGAGGAGCTGATTCCAATCCTACTGAAGGTATTTCAGGTGACTGATAAAGATGGAACTCTCCCCAAATCATTTTACGAAGCTAACATGACAATGATACCCAAGCCAGGTAAAGACCCAACATAGAAAGAGATACCTAAATGTAAAACCTCAAACCATAAGAACCTTAGAAAATGAAGGACATACTCTCATGGAAATTGGAACTGGCATCCAATTCCTGAACAAAATCCGAAACCCACAGGCCATAAGAGATAAGGTAGACAAGTGGAACCTCATTAAACTGACAAGCTTCTGCAAAGCCAAAGAAACCATCAAGAGAGCATGGAGACTGCCTACAGACTGGGAAAAAGTATTTGCCAACTCCAGGTCTGACAAAGGCTTAACATCTTGGATCTACAAGGAACTCAAACGTGCTGAAAA
>NW_007252941.1:300242-312506 GCF_000164805.1 Carlito syrichta
AACTAGTGCAACCTCTGTGGAAAGCAGTGTGGAGATTCCTAAAAGCTCTAAATATCAACCTCCCATATGACCCAGCAATCCCCCCTACTGGGAATATACCCTGAAGAACTCAAATCACTCTATCAAAAAGATACCTGCACACGAATGTTTATTGCAGCCTTGTTCACAATAGCAAGAACTTAGAAACAACCATGCTGCCCATCAAAAGAGGACTGGATTAAAAAAATGTGGTACATATACACGATGGAATACTGCGCACACATAAAAAAGAACAAAATCATGAATTTCACAGCAACCCAGATGGAACTAGAGTCTATGATACTGAGTGATCTCTCACAAAAACAAAGATCTGAGTATCACATGTTCTCACTCATATAGTGGACCTTGATCATCCAACGTATTACCATAAGAAAATGACTGATAGTGGTGGGAAACTATGGGGGTAGGGGAAAGGAGATGGAATTAATGGTAGTAAACATCTGTCTAGGGACGGAAAGACACCTTTTATCAACAAGGGTGCCTGAACGAAGCATATTTGTATATCTAACCCTTAAGTGTACCCCACTATATCATAATAAAACATATTGATTATATAAAAAAAACAAAAAACAAAAACAAGAAAATAAAAAGGTCAGCCATTACCTTTTGTTCAGTATTTTCCTTCTTTCTTTTTTAAAAAAAAATGTAGAGACAAGGTCTCACTATGCTGCCCAAGCTGGTCTTGAACTCAGTTTCAAGTGATCCTCCTGCGACAGCCTCCCCAAGTGCTGGAATTACAGGTGTGCGCCACTATGCCCAGACTATTCAGTATTTTCTGAAAGCTTAAAAGCTGAAAGAAGCCGGGCTCGGTGGCTCAGCCTGTAATCCCGAGCTTTGGGAGGCTGAGGTGATGGACTGCCTGAGCCCGCGAGTTCGAGACCCGCCTGGGCAACTTGGCGAGACCTCATCTCTACAATAAATCAAAAATCAGCCGGGCGTGATAGCCGCGCCTGTAGTTCCAGTTACTTGGAAGGTTGAGGCGGAAGGATTGCCGGAGCCCAGCAGGTCGAGGCTCTGGTGGCCGGGAGCAGCCACTGCACTCTAGTCTGGGTGACAGAGTGAGACTCCAACTCAAAAAAAAAAAAAAAGCTGAAAGAGCATACTACCAGAGGAAAACCACACTGGAAAGAATAGCTACTAAAAGCAGAAATAGCTATAAGAGAGTACTTGAACCTAAAAGCAAAGGTGTATACAATCAGAGTGGTTCTAGGGCAACTGCTGTTGGGTCTTGGGGCTCTAGGATTGGTTAGAATATTGTACTTGAAACAGCTGATTAGTTACGATTCTAATCCCTGATTAGTGAGTTACAGAAGATACCTG
Source organism: Carlito syrichta (assembly GCF_000164805.1). Classification (NCBI taxonomy): domain Eukaryota; kingdom Metazoa; phylum Chordata; class Mammalia; order Primates; family Tarsiidae; genus Carlito; species Carlito syrichta. The sequence goes on from NW_007252941.1 coordinate 301,602, forward strand.
CCCCTAGTTTGAAGTGATGAGGATGAGTTTATGTTGGAGAAGGAAGATAGCACCCCAGATTTGATGAAAAATACTTATCTAAGATCCAGGAAACTCAACAAGTCCCACATAAGATAAATACAAAGTGACCCATTCTTACATACATCATAAACTGCTAAAAGCAACAAAGAGAAAATTCTGTAAGCAATAAGAGAAAAAATATTATCACATACAGTGAATAATAATATAATTAATGGCTTACTTTTCTTCAGAAGCAATGGAGGCCAGTTGGAAATAAAAACGTTATTGTCAAATTGCTCAAAGAAGAAAAAGAGCTGCTAACCAATAATTCCATATCTAGCATAAAACCATCTTTCAAGAAATAAAGCACAGTAAGATTCCTAAACTGCTGGGAGAATTTTTCATAGCAGACCTGACCTACAAGAAATACTAAAGGAGGTTCTTTAGGCTGAAAGGAAATGACACAGAGTAACGTGAATCCAAGTGAAGGAATAGAGTGCTGAGGAAAGGTAATTATGTTGGTAACTATAATGTGTGTATGTGTATGTTCTTTTATCTTAATTTTTACAAGATCATAAGATTATTTTTTAAAATAAATGTAATACTGTATTGCTGGGTTGAGTTTCTATGAATGTAAGTAATACGAGGTGGGACCCAAAAAACCCAGAATTTATTTATTAAAAAACTGTGTATTTATTCTTACAAGTTTAAACTCCAATCGCCTTCTAAGTACTTTTCTTTTGATGCAATACACCTATCAGATGATTTTTCCACTGCTCAAAATAGTTTTGAACTCATCATTAGTGTTTCTGCCATTTTTTGTTTTGCCTCTTCCACATTACAAAATGTTTCCTTTTGAGGACTTTTTTTTTTTCCATCTCAGGGTGAGACTGGGTGAAAAGGGAGGATGGGGCACAAAGGTCATGCTGTTTATGGCAAAAAACTGCTGAACACTCAGTGCAGTATAGACAGGTGCACTCATAAATCACCCATCATGAAATGGGCACATGTGTTAAAAGAATCTTCCCTCCAAAAAAATTCACTGAAGCTGAATGCAGCATCTCACAACAATACATTCTTGGACACTGATGTCGATGAATTTCTAGAACACTTACTAGCAGGGGAAGCTTGTACTACAAGGGGATTGCCCTCTGTAAAGTCAATTCCATTTTTTGGGGGGCGTTCTCCCCCACTTCGTATATGACAATAAAAGCATGAAGGATGAGGAGGAAAATTTAATTATATTGGCGCAAAGTTGCTAGATTTTGCCAGACTTAAGTTAGTAGATCAAGATATGGTATATACTGTAATCCCTAGAGAAACTATTAAGAAAGTAATGGGGTGGGGTGGGGTAGGCAGTTAAGGAAAACTGCCAGGGGAGGGAGGGGCACACCTCACCAACAAGGATACCTGCATAATGAACATCTGTATACCTAACCCTAAAATGTAACCCACATCTTTAAAATTAAAAAAATTAAAATAAAAAAGAAAGTAGTCAAAAAATATATAGCTAAAATATCAACAGAAGAGTTAATTAAAATGACACACTAAAAGCCAACCATTTCAATAATTACATTAAATGGAAATGGTCTAAACATCTCACCAAAAGTCAAAAACTATAGACTGAATAGAACAGCAAGATCCAATACCTAAAAACCTATATACTAAAAGTAAAACATGAGAAAAAATGTTATGCAAATAGTAGCCACATGAGCAGTATTTATGTTAACATCAGATAATATAGACTTTCAGACAGGAAATATCAAGATGGACATTGCATAATGATAAACGGGCCAATGTATGGAGAAGATGTAACAATTATACATCTACATGTGCTTTTTTTTTTTTTGAGTCGGAGTCTCATTCTGTCACCCAGGCTGGAGTGCAGTGGCATGCTCATAGCCACCACAGCCTTCATTTGCTGGGCTCAGTTGATCCTTCTGCTTCAGCCTTCCAAGTAGCTGGAACTACAGATATGCGCTACCATGTCCGGCTAATTTTTGATTTATTGTAGAGACGAGGTCTTGCCAAGTTGCCCAGCTGGTTGCAAACCCCTGGGTGTAGGCAATCCTCTCACCTAGGCCTCCCAAAGTGCTGGGATTACAGGTTTGAGCCACCGCACTAGGCCATATTATATGCACATTTTAAGAGAGAAAATGATAGTTAAAGAAGATAGGCTGAGGAGATCTAATATAGACATAATAGTACAAAGGTTAGACAAATATCAGAATTAAATAAATATTCAATAAAACTTTCCCAAGACAAAAGATTTGAAACTACATGTTGATTGAGTATATCATGATATAGGAAACTGACCCTAAAAGGATATACTCTAGTACATTTACTTGATTTCAAAAATAAATAAAGACTTCTGTGTGAAATCAGGGAAAATGATCATGTCACATATAAGAAGGAAAAATTTTAGTAATTTTCAGTATTAGAAGACAATGTAAAAACTTTTATGAGGCACTCAAAGAAGCTTTATAGGCTATAAACATTCTTTGGCAAAAAAAAAAGCTTTAAACATGAAAGAGCATTTTTCTCATGAGCTTTACTGAGGAAATTCAGAAAGTTAAATTTAACCAACTAAATGATGACAAGGGAAGTTATGGCAAAAAGACCAGTGATGGACACTGAATATTTTTAATGTAGAGATTATATCTGCAAAGCAGAACACAAATGTTACCTCTTATAATAACAGAGAAATGGTACAACAAACAAATATTAATAAAGAAAAAATGAGAAATGGGAGGCTAATCACCTCATTTGTGATACCAAGGGGCTAAAGTATACCACCTAAAACTGATAAATACAAATTATAACGGAATATACATAGTTATACTACAAAAAGCAACACCGAGAAAGATAAATAGCAATAGAATATAAAAAACAATATTGTATCTAGACAAGAAAAAAGACAGGACAAATATAAAAAGTAAAAATGTATAAGGGAAATATAACTATATGAACCAAGGAAATTAAAAGGAATAAGTAGAAAACACTTGGTTAAACCCCATGTAAATAAAATAGAAATGCTATGTGAATACAGTTAAATCTTCAAGGAACAAATAATTCCAACACTAATCTGTTCCCAAGAATTGAATAAAAGGAAAAAGTTCCAAATTCTTTTTCAAGGAAGTGTAAACTGTTATCAAGGTCCAACTAAAATTATGCTAAGAAGGAAAACAATGTACTATCTCATTTATGAATACCGAAACAAAAAATATGTTAAAACTTAGCAAACAGAATCCAGTAACACATTAAAAGACTACATCCTAATAAGTTTATTCTAAAAACTGCATGTCAATATTATAAAATTTTATTACAATTAATCAAATTAATAGGTTTAAAGAGAAAAACCATATAATCATCTCCAAAGATGGTGAATATGAGTACGACAGAATTCAACATTTTGACAAGATGCAAGTGGAAATGAAGAGTACTTCCTTAACATACTAAAATATAGGTCTTTCACATAAAAAGCTAGTATCATGTTTGAATTAGAAAGCACCAGTTGGGCTCGGTGGCTCAGCCTGTAATCCCAGCGCTTTGGGAGGCCGAGATGAGTGGATTGCCTGAGCCCGCAGGTTTGAGACCTGCCTGGGCAAGTTGGCGAGACCTCATCTCTACAATAAATAAAAAAAAACTAGCTGGGTGTGGTAGCGTGCGCCTGTAGTTCCAGCTATTTGGAAGGCTGAGGCGGAAGGATCGCCGGAGCACAGCAGGTCGAGGGTGTGTGTCTGGACGACAGTGAGACTCCAACTCAAACAAAAAAAGCACCAGAAGAAACTAAAATAAGGAACATAACAGGATGCCCTCCATTTCCACCATCAGGTAAATTATACTAAAGTATCTGAACAAACCGAAAGCAACCATGGTTGCAGAAAGCTTTAAAATCACAGTACTGATCTCCCTTAATGCAATAAAAATAAAATATCAACTGGGTGATTTATTATTTATTTACTTTTTTGTTAGGGATAACAAAAATCTAAACCAGAAATCCTGGGGGGAAAAAAAGAGCTTTGAGGAGAGATTGCCATAACAAATATTAAACAACACTGAAAAGCCTCTTTAATTAAAAGTGTGGTCAAGGTGTATGGAGCCACTAGAACAGAATAGAAAACCTAGAAACAAATCAAATACATGTAAAACTTCAATGTAAGATAAAATCTTCTCAAGTCAGTGGAGAAAAGGTGGACTATTCAATAAAACATAACCTTCCTTGAATAACACCTAGGAATAAGAAAGCTCTTTCTAACTATAGACAAAGTCCAGAATACAGAAAAGTTTTATTAACTTTGTAACAACAACAAAAAACCTTCTGCATGACAGATGAAAAAAAAAATAGATGCAAATACATGTGACAAAATGAGAAAAAAATTGCAACTCATATAACAATGGCTAAACACTAATATATACAGAGTTCTTAAAAATTCAAATTTAAAAAATATTGAGAACCTAACAGAAAGCAATGAGCTACTACTTCTATGTCCCACAACGCAAACATAAACAGCATTATGAGGGCATGAGTCCTCAGGCCTGGCATATAGTAGAGGCTCAATAAATGTTTATTCAATGAATTTTATAGCTGACGGCTATTATATACAACTAGAAACATGAAAATTACTTTTATAAAATTAATGATTTGCAAGAGCCTAGATGAAAAGATAATCTGACTCATGTTTCTAAAATTAGTGAGAGTGGAAACTAAGTTATTTCTAGATGTTTCAACAGAGGGCAGGGCTAGAGAGCACAAACTGTATAGCATGAATGAATAACTTTAATAAACTCACACACGAATGTCTTGTCTGCTGATCAAAGGAAATCCAGTATAGGAAATAACAAAGTTAGCACTGTAATCTTTAAAATCAAAGGACAATATGTATAATTAGGGACGTGATAAAGGATTTTTCATTGGAGGCTTATAGATAAATTAAACATAATATACAGTGAAGAAGAACTTGAATTTACCTTCTACCATATTACCATCCTTCTGAAAAATTCTCTCTTCACACCACTGACAATGGATCAGGTATTGAATCTTCTTGGCTGTTTCATCTGCTGAAGTAGGTCCCCTCAAAACTCTCACAACTACCAATACAAAATGTTCCAGAGCCACTGCAAACAGTACTTCTATGCCTTTATTGCATCGGGCTGCAGCTCTATAATAAATTTTTAAAAATTATTTTAGGGGCTTATCATTTTCCCTTGTTTGGCATTATATTGACAATACTAGATAGAAAACTATGGATGGGCTATGGAAAATCAAGAAAAATTCAATTCTCAGTAGCAGTGCTTTTAAAAGATCATTACTGTAACTTTTACTCAAATTGAAATACAGGAAATAAAGGATGCTTGACAGAATCTACAGTTTCTAGACAATTTCCCTTATGACATCCTCTCAATACGACTATATTGTCTGGTTTTCAGTGTCATTTTGTTTCACCACCACCCTTCTTCCTTTTTATTTATTTTTCTCTGTAAAACCTTGAGGAATGACTACAAGCAGGGCAGTATGCTACCTGCTGAATACTGCAAAAAGTGAATAGTAATAAGTCCTTTCCACCATTAATTTTAGACTTTTTTGGATTAAGTTCTACTAGATATGCCATTTATATACTTAATTTCCCCTCTGAGGTCATAGACTAAATTTAGTTCATATGTATTAATTTGAGTTTTTTGGTATAACTTTATAAACATTTGTAAGTAAATCCTTGGCATGTAAAAACTGAACTTCAGAGTTTTCAGTTAATTAGCAAGAACCCTGAAGGTCTATGAAGCCTGACAATCTGCATTTGTGCTGAGGTAGGAATTTCCACCTACATGCTGTGAAGTTAGTGTTAGTGCTAGTGAGTGAGCTGGCTGGTCATCCACTATCTAGTCTCAATGTCCGTTTATGTTATATTATTATTCTAGCATAATCCTCTGTGATAGGTGCTCAAAAAAAAAAGGATTCCTTTCTTAAAATATACTTTCGTTTGGAAATCCTAATGAGAAACATTACTTCCTGTTTTATAAAATCATTTTGCAGAATCAAGTTTACAAGTCATCATTTTATCCAAACTATATAAATAAAGAAGATGGGTTGGGTTCGGCGGCTCAGCCTGTAATTCCAGCACTTGGAGGCTGAGGCGAGTAGGTTGCCTGAGCCTATGGATTCGAGACCAACCCGGGAGACCTCGTCTCTACAATAAAAAAGTTAAAAAAAAAAAATTAGCTGGGCATGGTAGTGCGTGCCTGCAGTTCTGGCTACTTGGAAGGTTGAGGCAGAAGGATCGATGGAGCCCAGCAGATGGATGCTGGGGTGGCCGTGAGTGTGTCATTGCACTCCAGCCTGGGTGGCAGAGTAAGACTCTAACTCAAAAAATAAGAAGATGGAATGAATATAAAACAAATGATTGTTTCCAAATCTAAAAACAATTTCGCTTTTTTTCATGTTGGTATCCCTTATCTACCCTAGATTATTGAAATAAACTGATTTGAAATTAACTTTCACTTTTGTCTTTTCTTTCTTACTACATTAATTATTTTAATAACATTTTAAGTTGGAGAGTAAACTGACTATTTCAGGCATAAGCTTTTAAATAAATTTCTAACAGCTACTACATAACATTAAAAACAAATCAAGATTAGATATAGAACATAGAATTTATATTTTGTGGATACTTTGAAAAATAAGATATGTATTTCTTGTACTAATATCTCTTTTTATCATACACTAAAACATATTAGGTATACTGTTGGCAATTCAGTACCTTGCCACTGCGGCTACAACAATTCTGGCAGCTAGTTCCTTGTAATATTCAGTTCGGACAATGTTACATCCGTAGTGACGTCGGGCAACATGTTGCGCCTTGGCATATAAAGAACTGATATCTGTAGAAGTCACTGATACTATGCCAAGGTTTCTTATATTTCTGAATGCAGAATCTAGATAGTTCACTGATGTTCCAAAAGGATCTAGGTGACTAAAATCAGAAAGAATATAAACATATTTAAAGTCATATTAATAACAAAATTATACTAATGTAATTATTTCTAATGATAAAATTCTATGCATTGAAAAGTACATTGCAAACCTATTTTAAATAAATAATTCTGTTTTTAAAGTAAGTAATAAAAGGTTAGTATGATATGTCAGATATGTAAAAATAAAGTGTCACAACCAGGAATTTTATTGTAAATACTAGAAGATTTTCTTACTGCATACCTCAGGCCAATTTAAACAAACAAATAACAACTGTATTAATTTTTAACTATCTCTCCCTGAAAAATTCAAGATTGATTTGTAAACTGATATAGGAAATCTTTTCTACTTACATGAAATCAAAAGATCTCAAATGCATCAATACGTTGGCATCCATTTTGGTCACCTTAATATTACCAAGGCTTTCTTCTCCTTCTTCAAGAATATCATCACTCTTTTCATTTTCCTTACTGTCTACCACTACTTTCAATTTATTTAAATGGCAGTTTTCCTGAATCAATGTCACAGAGTTTTCATTCAAGTCATTGATTGTAACTTTGACCGCATTTCCAAGATGTTTTGCCCACTGTAATCCCATTATGCCTTAGGAAAAATGAGGAGGAAAATGAATTTAAAAAATGTAAGACTTAAAGACTAAAAACAGTACAACAGTAATAAAATATAATTTAATAAATAACAAAAACGAATTGCTACAAAATTGCAATATTTTCATAAATAACTTATTCTACTTTCTTGCTACAAAACTTATCAATAAAAATTATCACAAAAAATGTATCTAGGGGGGAACAAGATGGCAATGGCATAGGTGAACTTGTGAGATTCTCTGAATGTGAGTTCTCAAAAAGACTCTTCCTTTTCTTCCCCCACCCCCAGTCCACCACCAGCAAGTGCTGGTCTGAGGTCTGGGGACCCCCGGTCCCACGCAGGGCCGAATACTGCGGCCCCCTGCTGCTGCTGTTCCACAGCGTGTGTGGGAGTCTTGGGTCTCAGCTAGCTCCCTGGCTACATTGTCTCTCATCGTCACCAAGCCACTGGTCACTCAGGGAGGCTCTGGGCACCCGCCCCTCAGACACACCGGTCCCATTCCTTGCTGAAGTACCCTGTGGGGGGCCCAGGTCCACTCTCGCCACTCACCGCCTGCCTGTTGGAGCTTTGGAGCTCTGGAGCTCCGGGCCCGCGCTGGCTGAGGCACTCAGCCCGTGTACCCAAGCTTGGGGACCCAGACAAGCGGAGAGAAAGGGATCTACAAAAGAGAATCTGCCTCCGCCTTTCTTCAGGCAGAGATTTCCACTGGCCTGCCCACCTATCAACAAACTCCACCTCAGTTCCTAAGGTAACCTTGCTAAACAGGAGACAAAGCCCCACACCTAAGCTGAATCAGATAAAAGCAACTCCTAGGCAGCCAAACCAAAGCTGTGAGTAAACCTAGCTGACTGCAATGGAAAAACAAAGGGGAGAGGCCGGAGATCAGAGCTGAAGTGATTTTAGTCTGATCTCTTATTGTGACTTATAATTTTATCATTTTGACTGTTTATTTTGATCACGTTTGTTGTTTGCCTTCTGACTTACACTATTTCATGTTTATATTGGTCTGTCTATGTGTAGCTATCAGTATTCTTTAGGGAATCTTTCTTACATGTCTTCTTCCACTTCTCTCCGGCCTTGTGCCTCTTTCTCACCTGATAGTTGGTATGTATGTCTGTTTTCCCTCTCGCTCTTCTCCCTCTCTAAATTCCTACTGACTCCACCTTCCTCCATTATTTTCCTCTTTTATACCCCAATTTTAATCTAGGAACCAAGACTACGTACTGCTGAACAGACAGATTGTAAGGTGAGGGAAATAGGCTCCAGTGTGCTCATACACCTGTTTGTGGATGCTAGAATCAGCATATACACTGTGAACCACAGCTTCCCTCTCAAATAAAATAAAAATTGCAAAAAGTGCAGAATGCAGCCTACACTCCAACCTCAAAAGTGAACAAAGCCAGAAGGCCCTCATAAGGAAGAACAGGATATAGCAGAAGAGAAATAAAAGCAACCCCACTTTCCCTCAAAAACAGAATTAAAGAAGGGGAGGGAAAGGGGGAGAGAGAGAAAAATCTACACAAATGAAGAAAAACCAAAAGAAGAGTATGGGTCTCTCCCAGACCCCTGGGAGGGCAGACACTGAGAAAACTGACTTCGGAATGCAAATAATGAAGAGCCCTCAGAATGAAGGGTCTCAAACTATAAACGTTGAAATCAAGACAATAATGGAGAGATTTAAAAGAATTGAGGAGACACAAGAAGAAACTAGGAAGGAGCTGATATCTGAGATAACAGTAATAAAGAATACTGTGAATGAAATAAATAACAAACTGATAAGCATGGAAAGCAGAATTACCCAAGCAGAAGAAAGAATCTCAGAACTTGAGGACCAAAATATAGAACTAACCCAAACTCTTAAAAACACAGAAAACAAGCTCAAAAAGACAGAACAAAATCTTCAAGAGATGAGCGATTACTTCAAGACACCAAACCTAAGAGTAACTGGCATACCTGAGGCAGAAAGAGACACAGAGACCACACTAGAACAAACTTTCCATGAAATAATTCAAGAAAACTACCCTTATCTAATCAGTGACGTAAAAATTCAAACACAAGAGATTCAGAGCACTCCTGCAAGACAACAAACGAGAAGACTAACTCCTAGACACATAATAATCCGCCTAAACAAAGTAGGCATAAAAGAAAAAATCTTAAAGGCAACAAGAGAAAAAGGCCAGATCACCTACCATGGAAGACCAATCAGAATAGCAGCAGATTTATCTACAGAAACCCTGCAGGCTAGGAGAGCTTGGAGCGCTATCTTCAAAGTCCTAAAAGATAAACAATTTCAACCAAGAATAACTTACCTGGTGAAGCTAAGCTTCATCAGCGAGGGAGAATTAAAATTTTTCCCAGATATCCAATCCCTAAGAACTTATGCTGCCACCAAACCAACTCTACATGAAACACTTAAGAAAGTACTAAACACAGAAGAAAAGGAAAACAGAACAATGTTCTTTACAAGAGTACAGGGAAAAGAATAAAATATACATGAACCAACCCCAAAACCAAAAGAAAGACCAAAAAGAACCAAGTGGAAGAACAACAACGTTATAGGAACTCCATGATAGGGATGAACTCTCACATTTCAATAATTAGCCTGAATGTGAATGGACTAAACGCACCACTGAAAAGACATAGAATAGAAAAATGGATAAAATATCACCAGGCAACAATATACGGCCTTCAAGAGACCCATCTCACTAGAAAGGACATTCACAGACTCAAAGTAAGAGGATGGGAAGCAAATTACCAGACGAATGGAACACAAAAGAAAGGAGGAGTCGCGATCCTAATTTCAGACAAAATACCATTTAAGCTATCAAAAATTAAAAAAGATACAGAGGGCCACGACATAATGATAAAAGGTTCACTCCATCAACAGGAAATATCTATACTAAACACATATGCACCCAACATAGGTGTGCCAACTTTCATAAAGCAACTTCTAGGAAAACTAAAGAAAGATATTGACTCTAACACCATCATAACTGGGGACTTTAAGACCCCACTCACAACCCTAGACAGATCATCAGGACAAAAAATCAGCAAGGAGATCCGGAACCTCAAGGTGACTCTGGACCAAATGGACTTAACTGATACCTACAGAACACTCCGTCCAAAGACCACAGAATACACATTCTACACATCACCGCATGGAAACGTATTCTATGATCGACCACATAATTGGCCATAAATCAAGCATAAGCAAATTTAAAAGGACCGAAATTCTACCATGCACCTTCTCGGATCACAGTGGAATAAAAATAAACATTGACACCAACAAGGTCCCCCCAAAACCCACAAAGACATGGACACTAAACAGCCTG
>NW_007252941.1:313005-315253 GCF_000164805.1 Carlito syrichta
GACCAATAACAATCAAGGAAATTGACTACGTAATAAGAAAGCTACCTAAAAAAAAAGACCTGGTCCCGATGGCTTTCCAGCAAAATTCTACAAGACATTTAAGGAGGAGCTGATACCAATCCTACTGAAGGTATTCCAGGCGATTGAAAAAGATGGAACTTTCTCCAAATCATTTTACGAAGCCAATATCACATTGATACCCAAGCCAGGTAAAGATACCCAAGCCAGGTAAAGATCCAACAATGAGAGAGAACTACAGGCCAATATCTTTGATGAACATAGATACTGAAATTCTCAACAAGATCGTAGTGAACCGGATTCAACAACACATCTCAAAAATCATCCATCATGACCAAGTAGGCTTCATTCCTGGGATGTGAGGCTGGTTCAACATTCGTAAAACCATAAATGTAATTAAATACATCAACAGATGTCAAAACAAAAACCACATGATTATATCATTAGATGCCGAAAAAGCTTCTGATAAAATCCAGCACTCCTGCTTGATAAAAACCCTTGAACATCTAGGCATACGGGGAACATACCTCAAAATAGTAAAAGTCATCTATGAGAAACTCACAGCCAGCATACTCCTAAACAGACAAAAATTGGAACCATTTCCCCTGAAAACTGGAACAAGATAAGGATGCCCACACTTACCCCTCCTGTTCAATATAGTATTGGAAGTCCTGGCTAGAGCAATCAGAGAAGAGAAGGCAATCAAGGGTATCCAAATAGGAAAAGAGGAATCAAATTCTCTCTCTTTGCAGATGATTTGATTGTGTACCTTGAAAACCCAAGAGAATCTGTCAAAAACCTCATTACACTGATAAAGGCCTTTGGCAAAGTCTCAGGATACAAAATAAATGTGCAAAAGGCAATGGCATTTCTTTACACCAATAATAAACAAAGAGAAACCCAAATAAAAAACACAATTCCATTCACAATAGCCACAAAAAAAAAAAAAAATGAAATACCTAGGCATCTTCCTAACCAGAGACATGAAAGACCTTTACAATGAAAACTACAAAACACTGCTCAAAGAAATCAAAGATGACACAAACAAGTGGAAAAATATCCCATGCTCATTGGTTGGAAGAATCAACATTGTGAAGATGTCCATCTTACCTAAGGCAATCTACAAATTCAATGCAATACCCATCAAATTACAAGCAACATTTTTCTCAGACCTAGAAAAAACAACACAGGAATTCATATGGAAACACAAACAAAAAAATAGCCAGAACAATTCTCAGCAAAAAAAACAAAGCAGGTGGTATTACATTACCAGACTTCAAACTTTACTAAAAAGCTACAATCATCAAAACAGCTTGGTATTGGTATAGGAATAGGTATATAGATCAACGGAATAGAATTGAGATTCCAGAAGCAAAACCTCAATTTCTCAACCAACTCATCTTTGACAAGGCCTCCACCACTTACCACTGGGGAGAGAAGAACCTATTCAGTAAATGGTGCTGGGAAAACTGGCTGACCACATGCAGAAGACTGAAACAGGACCCCTATCTATCTCCATGCACAAAGGTTAACTCCAAATGGATCAGAGACCTAAATGTAAAACCCCAAACCATAAGAACCTTAGAAAATGAAGGACATATCCTCACGGAATTCGGAACTGGCCTCCAATTCCTGAACAAGACCCAAAACCCACAGGTCATAAGAGAGAGGATAGACAAGTGGGACCTTATTAAACTGACTAGCTTCTGCAAAGTCAAAGAAACCATCAAGAGAGCAGGGAGACTGCCTACAGACTGTGAAAAAGTACTTGCCAACTCCAGGTCAGACAAAGGCTTAACATCTTGGATCTACAAGGAACTCAAACATGCTGAAAAGAAAAAAACAAACAACCCCATTAAAAAATGGGCAAAAGATATGAACAGACACGTCACAAAGAAAGACAACTGAGCAGCCAATAGACATATGAAGAAATGTTCAACCTCACTAATTATCAGGGAGATGCAAATCAAAACCATACTGAGATACCACCTAACTCCAGCCAGAATGGCAATTATCAACAACTCAAAAAATAACAGCTGCTGGAGAGGGTGTGGCGAAAAGGGAACACTTCTACACTGTTGGTGGGAGTGTAAACTAGTGCAACCTCTGTGGAAAGCAGTGTGGCGATTCCTAAAAGCTCTAAACATCAACCTCCCATATGACCCTGCAATCCCCTACTGGGAATATACCCTAAAGAACTCAAATCACTCTATAAAAAAGATACCTGCAC
>NW_007252941.1:315273-334337 GCF_000164805.1 Carlito syrichta
GACCTGGAAGCAACCATGCTGCCCATCAAAAGAGGACTGGATTAAAAAAGGTGGTACATATACACGATGGAATACTATGCAACCATAAAAAAGAACAAAATCATGAATTTTGCAGCAACCTGGATGGAACTAGAGTCTATAATACTGAGTGACCTCTCACAAAAACAAAGGTCCAAGTATAACATGTTCTCACTCATATAATGGACTTTGAACATCCAACCTAATATTATAAGAAAATGATTGACAGTTGTGGGAAACTATGGGGGGGGAGGGAGATGGGATTAACAGTAGCAAATATCTGCCTGGGGATGGGGAAGCACCTCTTCTTATCAATAGGGTGCCTGAATGAAATGTATTTGTATACCTAACCCTTAACTGTACCCCACAACATCATAATAAAAAATATTAATTATAAAAAAAATGTATCTAACATTTTCATTAAGCCTTCTTATTAATCCTTTTTATAAAACTTTTTGAATGATCCTTGTTCAAATATAATCTCTATGTATGTTTTTTATTTTGTGGAATAGTAGGCTACTGTTTTCTTTGTTGTTTTTTTCTTACAGCGGAATACTTTTTTTTCAAAGAAAATCTTAAAGAGAAACCCAATTACATAATATGAATAAGAGTGGGGTTATTGTGCTTGAAGGGAGGATGGGAAGTTGGAACTCTATGTGCTAAAGTTTACCCTCATGCACTAATATATGACACACAACTTCTCTAGATCAACACTTCTCTTTTTTGTGTGTATGAGTTGGAGTCTCACTCTGTCGCCCAGGCTGAAGTGCACTGGCATGCTCATGGCCACTGTAGCCTTACTTGCTGAGCTCATGTGATCCTTCTGACTCAGACTTCCAAGTAGCTGGAACCACAGGCATGTGCCATCACACCCGGCTAATTTTTTTGATTTACTGTAGAGATGAGGTCTTACCACATTGTCCAGGCTGGCCTCAAACCCCTGAGCTCTGGCAATCTTCTTGCCTGGCCTCCCAAACTGCTGGGAATACAGGCTTGAGCCAGAGTGCCTGGCTGATCAACACCTTTCAAACACTGCACAACAGTATTGTTGTGAATTAAAAAGAACAACTTTTTATATATGTAAGCAAGTGATCAAGAAGAATTCAGACCAAGAAAGTTCCTTCTCACAAGCTTTCCATACCTACTAGATTTAAGTCATTAGCTACATTCATTACAAAATGGGAGATGGTGACACAAGCCCAGTCAATATGGATTAGAAAATCTCTTATGTATTGAAGTATTGGCCATCTTCTCCATATATGTCTCATAAATGGATAAAATTAATATCTATTGTGTTATGGACTTTATATATATTTTTAATATTTTCACAATAGGCCCGTGAGGTAAGTTCTAACAACCACATTTTAGGGATGGCAAAACATGCAAAATAATCGCTACAAACCTCATATTACAAAGACACATTAAAAAGAAAAAACTGGAAAGATCTTCCTCAAACATTAGTTTTAAATATTTCAGATTTTAAAAAAGAGCACAGAGGTCAGGAGCAATGGCTCATGCCTGTAATCCCAGCACTTTGGGAGGCTGAGAGTTACTGGAGCCCAGGAGTTCAAGACCAGCCTGGATTGTCATTTCTACAAAAATCAAAAAATTTGCCAGGCAAAGAATTGTCTGAGCCCAGGAGGTGGAGACTACGGTGAGCTGTGATTGTGCCACTGCACTCCAACCTTGGTGAGAATGAGACCCTGACTCAAAAAATAAAATAATAAAAAAGAGTTCAGGAAAAGATATGTGGAGGAAAACACTGAGAAATAAATTTGGAAAAGTAGGTTAGGATCAGATTATGGAAGATATTAAATGCAGTCTGAGAAGTTTGAACTCTAGGCAATAAAGATGCATGATTTTTCATTAAATAACATTATTAATGTAGTGCTTTGAAGGAAAGGCTATTTGGCAGGAGTATGCAAGACAAATTGGAGGACACAGAAATGACTGTAAACAAGGGTACCAATTAGAGACTACTGCAATAGGCTTGCAATTAAATCATAAAATTGGTGAATATGAAATGGAAAGGGACTGCACTATATTACAAAAGAAAAATTAGTACAGACCTGGTGGCTCAGTAGATATGGGAATAGTGAAGGGAAAAGGAGGAGTAAAAAATGATTTAAATGTCAAATCCAAGTGGTTCAGAGGAAATGATCAGCTCAGAAGTATCACATTAACATTTTTGTTTGTTTGTTTGTTTTTCTGAGTTGGAGTCTCACTTGGTCGCCCGGGCTGGAGTGCACTGACACACTTACGGCTACCACAGCCGCAACTTGCTGCACTCAGGTGATCCTTCTGCCTCAGTCTTCCAAGTTGCTGGAACTACAGGCGTGCACCACCATGCCTGGCTAATGTTTTTATTTACTGTAGAGACGAGGTCTTGCCAAGTGGCCCAGGCTGGTCTCAAACCCCTGGGCTGAGGCAATCCTCTCACTCTGGCCTCGCAAAGTGCTGGGATGACGGGTCTGAGTCACCGCACATGGCCCACCTTAACACTTTTATGGAGACATTATTAATGATGATGATAGTAGTAGCAGTAGTAATAATACAACAATGATGACACCTAATACTTCTACAGCATTTGTTGTTTACCAGGTATTATTCTAATTACTTTACATGTCATTTATTCACTAAGTTTTCACGTTACTGTAAGATGGTTAGTATTGTCCCCTCCTCCTTTTTTACAGATGAGCAAATCAAGGTACAATTTGCCTTGGTCACACAGCTAGCAAGTGATGAAGCTTAGATTTGAAGCCGGGAAGGTTGAATCCACAGTTCATGCTTTTAATCACTACTATCGCTGAGAAGAGGAGCTTAGTAAGGAAAGCTTTCACCCTTCTCCTACAAGCTTCCCAAGAGTATACTCCTATAGTCTTTATGAAGAAAGATTTGGATTGGGTACAGTGAATTTTTAGAAATTTTCTCCTGCTGTATTATCTTTTCTCTACTGCTAAGTCTTTTGGGAAAAATATTCTCTTTTAAGATTTCACTTTATCCCACTGTCTGAAGGCTAGGCAATGGTCATCACAACACAAGTAAGAGATAACCAGATAACAGGTGCTTCCTGATTATAGTAAACAAGTATTCTTGCAAAAAAAAAAAATTCTATGTGAATCTGATCAAACTACTAATTTACAAAAATACAAAAGACAGAGGAAGGAACATGTTACATGAGCCATGGCGATACAGTCAGCAAAAATCTAGACTATGGGAAACTCTACAGGTCAAATGACTTGTTACGTCAACAACTAAGCAACTACCTCCCCCCAGCCCCCCACACACATGTAAAATGAAAGGAAACAAATTAAAAGGAGACTTAAGACTGCATGTGGTGGTTCATGCCTGTAATCCCAGTACTTTTCGAGTCTGAGGAGGGAGGACTGCTTGAGCCCAGGAGCTCAAGATCAGCCTGGGCAACACAGTAATACCTCATCTCTACATAAAATTTTAAAAAATTAGCTGAAAGTGGTGGTGTGTTCCTGTGGTCCTAGCCACTTGGGAGGCTGAGGCAGAAGGATCATCAGAGCCCAGGAAGTTGAGACTGCTGTGAGCCATGATCTTCAGCTTGGTGACAGAGTGAGATGCCAACTCAAAAAAAAAAAAAAAAAAAAAAAGATAGACTTAAGAGACATATCAAAAAATTGAAGTATACAGTCTTTGTCTGGACTCTGATCGAATTTTTAAAAATGTGAGATAACTGAGCACACTTAAGCAATTGATATTAACAAACCTTAAATTTCTAGCTGTGATAATAGTATCATGGTTTTATTTTTTAAAAAACCTTATCTTATAGAGTTCCAACTGAAATATTTATAGATGAAATGATATAGCTGTGATTTATTTCAAATTAATGGGTATGGAAGGACTCAGGTATAAGGTATATAATGTAGGTAACAAGACTGAGCATGAGTTGTTAATTTCTGAAGTGAGTGATAGATACACAGGGTCTCATTTGTATACTTTAGTATATATTTAAAATTTTTGACAATAAAAATATTTTAAAATTTACCTTGGATCTTTAATTTTTTTTTTAACATACAAATATTTTGTTAGATATGATGTCCATATATATTTTCTAAGAAAAGATACTATAAAATATGATTATTGGGGTTCAAAAAATGTCCTTACTTACCAGTGGCTCCAAAGGCATCTAGACATTCCAAAGGTTTTCGTTCCTCAGCCAAAGCAGCCAATGTACAGAATATTAACTGCCTAGAAGAAAGAAATGATCTGGAATAATCTTACTTTACCATGGTTTCATCACTGTAGATTTTATTTCATGTAAAAATAGTGAAAACTGGAGTTCCTAGTTACTGTACAAACTACTTTGAAAAGAAATGTAATAACATATTCCCAATGTAATATGTAAGAACTAAAAATATGTGAAATTAAACTACGAATTTAACTAGATGCCATTAATAAGCATTTATTTATTTATTCATACAATTTGCCCACAAAAGCACTAGCCTATTCAGAAATTATAAAAAGCTAGACCTATTTTATTCTCTGATAAAGAAACTGGCTTGGTAGAAAAAAGAAAGGAAAAAAAAATCCTTCTGAGAAAACAGATTATTTTTATTCTGCACTTAGTTTTAAATTTCAATATATTAGAATATCAAGGTTAAGAGAAGATACAGTTACAATTTTTAAAAAATATCCCATAGCCCAATATTCAGTTTATCTTACCGATTTAGTTTCATTTTGGGATTAAAATAGGAATCTGTTTTCTGAGGTACAGAATAGTTGGGACACACTTGTACATCCGTGTCTGTCTCTTTTAAAATTTCCTTAGATGGTTTAGCAGTAGAAGCTAAGATGGGGGGGGGGAAAGATTTCCATGAAAACATAAAATAATTCGAAACATCTAAAACAAGATACACTTTGAAAAATAACTTCATATTAATTTGTGTTAATTCAAACAGTTGGGTAAATGTAAAAATAACCAAAACTAAAGCACTGTCTCCACAAAAGAGTAGCACTCAGTTAAGTATTTGGTGAATAAAAGAAAGTTAGCTTAAAACCTTGAATGCCTAGCATATCAACACATCTGTGTTATGATACCAAAAAGCAATCACCCTAGGATAACAGAAAATCCTAAAATACCTTTACGATTCATCAAACACTACCTAGTGTTTGCTAAATAAGTTTTATTGTGGTATAGTCGTTAGAAAATGAGTATCTCTTTCTTAACTGCACTTCACTAAAAATCACATTATTTCCTGAACATGCTAGACTTCAGAATACTTTCTCATAATTATGATTTGAAATCACAAATTACACTAAAATACGTTCAAAGTAATGAAAAAAATGATTCTACATTTAATATGAATTAGAGCCATTTAGCTATACACTCAAATGAAATATTTATGTGTATATATGTGTGTATGTTTTAAATATTTATGAAATGAGACATATTTAGAGAAAATAACAGATCTTTTAAGTTTGAATTTCTTGATAATATTACAATCAGAATATTAACTAAATGGCAACCATATTTCTCCTTCTACAATGTCAAATAATATCAACCTTCCCTACCATTGTGCTATACATCCTTCTATACCTACTGAAGAGAAATCACATCTTACAAGATCAGTCTTTCTCAATCCAGGTTCTGTGAGAAAATTAAGCTTTACAGAAAATCAGTTCCATGATTATTCTTTTCTTTTAAGAGAGGGAAGGGGAGGGAGGTCTTTTATTTTATTTTATTTTTTGAGACAGTGTTTAACTCTGTTGCCCAGGCTGGAGTGCAGTGAGTGGTACGATCCTGGCTCACCACAGCCTCAAACTCCTGGGTTCAACTGATCCTCCTCCATAGCCTCCTGAGTAGTTGGGACTACAAGCAGGCGCCAACATGCCTGACTAATTTTTGTATTTATTTATTTATTTGAGTTGGAATCTCTCAAGCTGTTGCCCAGGCTGGAGTCCACTGGCATGCTCATGGCCACCGCAGCCTCAACCTGCTGGGCTCAGGTGATCTTTCCACCTTAGCCTTCCAAGTTGCTGGAACTACAGGTATGCATCACCATGCCTGGCTAATTTTTTGATTAATTGTAGAGATGAGGTCTCGCCAAGTTGCTCAGGTTGGTCTTGAATCTGCAAGCTCAGGCAATCCTGTCACCTCAAACTCCCAAAGTGCTGGGATTATAGGCATGAGCCACTGTGCAGGCCAATTTTTGTACTTTTTAATAGAGAGAAGGACTCATTATGTTGCCCAGGCTGGGTATTTTTGTTTTTAAATTCTTTTATTTTTTGAGTTGGAGTCTCACTCTGTCACTCAGACTAGAGTGCAGCGGCTGCTCTCGGCCACCACAGCCTCGACCTGCTGGGCTCCGACGATCCTTCTGCCTCAGCCTTCCGAGTAGCCGGAAATACAGGCATGCGCTACCACGCCTGGCTGATTTTTTGATTTATTGTAGAGATGAGGTCTCGCTGCCCAGGCGGGTCTCGAACCCAGGGGTTCAGGCAATCCAACCACCTCAGCCTCCCAAAGGCGCGGGATTACAGGCTGAGCCACCAGCCCGGCGTTTTTAAATTCTTAAAAGAATGGTACATAGTACTATTCTAGACTTAAAGAAGTTAATCATTACATACAAAGGACGCTTTAGGCCATTAGGACTTAATTTAGTTGTTCAAAAGGGATCCCTATGTAATTACAAGCTATTAATGATTTTTTATCGGCTGGGTTTGGTGGCTCAGTCCGTAATCCCAGTGCTTTGGGAGGCTGAGGTGAGTGGACTGCCTGAGCCCGCGGGTTCAAGACCAGCCTGGGCAACTTGGCGAGACCTCTCTCTACGATAAATCAAAAATTAGCCGGGCATGGTAGCTCGCACCTGTAGTTCCAGCTACTTGGAAGGCTGAGGCGGAAGGATCGCCGGAGCCCAGCAGGTAGAGGCTGCAGTGGCCAGGAGCAGCCACTGCACTCGTCTGGGCAACAGAGTGAGACTCCATATCAAAAAAAAAAAAAAAAAAAAAAGATTTTTTATCAGTCAGGATGATAAACGGTCTTTCCTTCATGCTACATCTTTTTTCTAGAGTTTTCCAACAAGAATTATAACAGTTATTGGTGTACAAGTTGTCATTAGAAATACAATTCTATAATCTTGTATTAAGATACCTATATTTATTTAAGTGTCACTTGCTTTTTTTCTACATGATTTATTAAATATATCTGTTAAGCTGAAAACAATTCAATGCTATTGAAAACTTTTACAGAAATACACAAAAACCTGTAACAATGGATTAGCAGTAAACTAAATTATTTGGTTAAATCAGTGTATTTTATTTGCCTGATGGCTGAAAAGAATAATTGAATCATTATTATTTAAAGGTTTACTTATTATACGTTAATAAGATTGCTCAACTTACCAGCAATATACTTGGATTTAGACTCTCCTTTATTCACATGGCGCCTGACGTGTCCTAGCATATCAGTCCTTCTGGTGATTGTTGCTGAACAAATGATACAATGATAATGGGCGCCCATTTTATTGGATATCTAGCAAACAGAGTATGCAATTTTAAAAAGTTACTAAAACAATAAAATAGTAGCATAAAGTTGCAATTTATGTATGTTTGTATGTCTTAAGTTTAATGGTATAGAAGAAAATACTACTTCTGTCATTAATGTAACTTACTTATATTTATGTGTGCTTTTTAATCTTACTTTACAACAGGCAAAAAGTTTGATTTCTTAGTTTTTCCTATTCATTCCAATCAGCAAATACTTGTATTTTCTATACGCTGCATATATAAATGGTGTAATGTTAGTAGTAGTGTGCTGGTAAATGTTTAACAACTGCCTCTCCTGGAAATTAAAGCCCTGATTTGTAGTATCTGCAGATCTCTGTGGTATAAATCCTCTGCCATGGTCAATTTCAAGCCATAATTGTCACAGATTTTAAGCTACCAGTATGACATCACTAAACGTGAATTTAGGAAGAGATTTGAAGTATTACACTGTTATAGAGCATTGCTACCATGTAGATATAATAGATGTAAATAATTGTAAGTGCACAAATAATATTAAAGTGCAATATTAAACAATGAGAAGAGATGACATTTGTTTTTAAGTATAACTCATTCGCTTTTAAGTTTATATAACTACATTTTTAATGATGACCATATTTAACAACCATTTTGAATTATTTCTGAAAATCTGAGTCAGCACTGGTACCCTTCTGAACATTAGGGGCATAATGAGAAGCCTATTTTTCCAAGTAAAGAAATTTTCACTTCTTAATTTCTCATTCAGCTGAGAACAAGAAGACTACTCTAATGGCTCTTACCCAGTTTTGATGCCTTTTACTTTTAGTGCTCCTATTTACTTGGGATCTTATGACCAAGAAGAAAATAGTCAAAAACATTATACAGGGGTCCTTATGGTACTGTGGTTTATCATATTCAAAATATTGAGTTGATGGACCAGGCACTATCTTGACTACTACTTAAAACACACTTTTCCTCAACATTCTTTTGACCGTTTTTAGTGACCCAAAAGAAGAATTAACAATGAGAACTTAATAAGTTTATATGCATGCAGGATAGTGTCAGTAATAAATTTTATACTTTGTATTGTTCGTATTCCCTATAGGTCAAATCTATCCTAAAAATAAACACATGCGTTTTTTAAAAAATTGATTCAGATTTCAGAAAGTATCTTTATTCTGTAAAGTTAAACTTAAAAGTGTATGGCGAGGATGAATATACAACCGAAACATACTGAGATATATACTAAATCACAGAAATTAAAGCTCTTATTCCATAATCAAAATTTATTTCAAAAGAAAAAAACTACTCTATTTACAATTTCCATTCCAAAATTAGTAAATGGGTTAATTTTCATTTTGAACACAAGAAAGCAATTTATCTGACTGAAATTGAAAACTATCAAATGAGAAGTTCAATAGAGCAATCCTTGTTTTTTTTTTGAGTTGGAGTCTCACTCTGTTGCCCAGACTGGAGTGCAGTGGCCGCTTCCGGCCACCACAGCCTCAAACTGCTGGGCTCCGGCGATCCTTCCACCTCAGCCTTCCAAGTAGCCGGAATTACAGGTGTGCGCTACCACGCCAGGCTGATTTTTTGATTTATTGTAGAGATGAGGTCTCGCTGCCCAGGCGGGTCTCGAACCCGCGGGCTCAGGCAATCCACTCACCTCAGCCTCCCAAAGGCACGGGATTACAGGCTGAGCCACCGAGCCCGGCAATCCTTGTTTTTATACATTCATGTTTTTCTTATTATGATAACCTGAAAGAACTCAGATACAGAATTTTAAAGTAAACTACAGTGCTGAACATGTACATTTTAGTTTTAAACTAATTAAAAATTATATTTTCTTTAAAAAGGACTACATTTAAAAATAAAAATCTAATATCTGATTACCTGTTCTCCAATAATGTTTGGTTTAACCGGTCGACAAGGTAAGTGACAGATGCACATCCTGTAACCTAGAATGAGGAATGGCTGGTTGACACACCACTGTTCATTAAATATTCAATTATCAATAATTATAAGCAAATTTTATGAGAAATGGAATTTCCTTATATTTATGTCATAATTACTCGAATGACATTGCTTTAGCTTACACATTTGTTATAGATGAGATATATATAAATATGCATATACATATATATTTGCATATTTATGTGTATACATAAATATGCAAATATACACACACACAAATACAGGTTCAAACTCTGGTTCTGCCATGACTGTTTTATCTTAGATTAGTCAATTAGCTTCTTTGAGACACAGCTTTATCATCTATTCTTGGCCACACTTGACTTTTTCCTAGGCTTTACCTTCTTTGCCTTATGCTATATTTGCTGTTATTCAGACCCTTCTTAATCTATAAAGCACTATCTTGGTTCTCTTCCTACCCTTCCTAATCTTCTTTATAGATTCTCTTCTTTCTCTCATACCCTAAAATGTAGGTATTCGGTAGGCTTGGTTGGCTATATGACTTTTTTCTATTTCCTTGGTAACTTAAAACACTTTTTATAATCTCTTTTGTGGAAAGGAATCCCAAGTTACAAGTCTAGTTACTAACTCATTCCTGAGAGCCAGATCCCTAGTTCCAATTGCAAATTAAGGTTATATTATTATCTGGTCAGTATCTCAAAAACCTACCTGTCAAGACTACATCCATCATTTCCACTTAAATCAGGTCTCTTTACCTTTTTTTTTTAAATGATAATGCCTTATAGTCCCTCCTATTGCAAAGCCTGTAAATCATCTCTTTTCTTCTTATACCTTGGATTCAATCATTTCTTACTTGTATATGTTGAAGTGACCCAAGACTTAGTCCTGGATGACTTCTTTTTTCTATCAACTTATACTCTTATAGTTACTCATCCAGTCTCATGGCTTTAAATACCATTTGTACTCTGAAAACTTCCAAATGTACATCTCAAGCCTTAACTTCTTACTGAAGCTCCAGATTCACATACCCTGTAGGCTACTTGACATCTCCATTTAGATGCACCTCACCCATTACATGTCTAAATCTCTGGAACTGGCCTTCTTTACCATACCTGGTCCTAATACAGTCTTCTCCAGTTCAGTAAAGTTCAACTCCATTCTTCTAGTTGCTCAAATCACAAACCTAAGCATTTTTGGCTTTCTCTCACATATCACATTCATTCCTTCAGCAGACCTTGTTGTTTCTACCTTCAACATATTCGTCAACTACTTTGAGCCTGCTAAGACAGAAACTATCACATCTCTAAGATCAAAATCATGTGAAAAAACCCAACAGCTTAATGTACGTGAGAGCATCACATCCATAAGCGAGTGAAGAAATATCATAAGCCACTTAAAAGAAGAGAATAATTTGGAGGAAAGACAAAACTTAAAAGCTAAACAATGGTCCAAATAAAAAGAATGTCAATGCTACCTTTTTAATTAAAATGAGAATTTTATATTTTTGACATGAAGTAAATATGGTTTACTGTATGTTATACATAATTAAGCTTAAAAGACTGAATGGCCCCTAAATTAATCTCTAATTCCCTTTTCCTTATCTAACTAGTGAAAACCTGTTACCAGTACCACTATGAAAATAGTTCGGCTTCTTTTCTGGGTATCTTTTTACTAGCTGCTTCAACCAGTTTGACTGAAACTCCAGATAACTGTATTTAACAATTTCTATATTCACATAATCATATACAAATATAAATATACATAAGTCTAAGATTGTTATTTAGGTTTTTTTGTTTTCAAGGGAGGGCTTTTCATTTTATCCAAATGGAATATTATAAAATCTTCCCCATATATTTTTGCTTTATTAGTACCTTATCGTGGAAATATTTCTAAGTTAGCTGGTACTTATCTGATGTATTCTTTCAAATGGCTGCATAGTATTTGATAATATGTACATTCCATAATTTATCAAACCAATCCTTTTAATTCAAAGTTTTTGTTACTAAGTACATGCTGCAATGAATATCCTTGTACATTTATGCTTGTCTGTTGCTTCTTTTACTTCTAAGGCACTAATAGAAGAGAAACTACCTGGTGGATGAATACGTGTATTTTAAATTTTAAAAGATGTTTTCCAAAAAACGCTATAATAATTCACTACCTCAGATTCTAGGAAGTCTTTTAACTTGAAAAGATCTCATTTTCTGTTCTTGAACTTTATCCTTTTCATTATGAAGCCTCTTATTAAGTTTATTCTCCCAAATTGTGTCATTTTTATCATTATTACAATTGACATTTAAAAAATAATTCATTTACCTAGAGTAAGAAAAGCCTACAATTTCTGAATATTTACCTTATATTCCACCACCATTCTGAATACTCTTCACTCTAGCAGTTTTTTAAGCCATCAGCAGGAAAAGAGATGTTATCTTGTCTTTTCCAATATTCATACCATATGTTTTTCTTGTTTTACTACATTTACTATATCTTCAAAAATATATGTAAAATAGTAGTTGTTTTACTACAAAAGGTAAAGTATAACTTATTAAAACATTGTTCAATAAGCAACATAGACTCTCAGGGTCAAAGAGAGTACCCAGTACAAAACAGATACTTAAAAACTGGTAATAAATGTTAAATTGCATATACATTAGTTTTTCGCAAGCAAAAAATACTAACCTTCAAATTCAACTGAGACTTTCCAGTGTAAATTCTGAAGATGACGACGAAGCTTGTGGCTGTTACAAGCTCTGAATTTTTCCTTAGGGCACAATGGACAAACCTGTTTGTTTCCTTAAACACAGAAAAGTAATTAAAGCACAGACTATACTCATTATTAATGCCTGGATTCAGCTACAAAAACACTTAACAGGGGACTCGCCTTCCTACTTCTTAGATAAGGTCCTTCTAAATTTTAGGGAGAGGTCATTATTTCTGACCCAGAAGATATTAATAATAATTGTTATAGAACATTATCAGTTTTTTTTTAATAACACTACAATTCTCTGCTCTGTAGCTAGCTGATGCCCTTGCTGTCACTGGGATTACAGAGGTTAAGGAGGTGATAAACTGTATGATACCCTTCCAGCCAAATTTCTGCCACAGGGAGCATCACTCTATACTTTGGACAGGGAAAAGGACAGCAATTATCACATTCCCAGAAGGACAGGGCTGGGCAGAGAGCATAAGTAACTGATTATTTAATTAGAAGTATAATGTAATTATTTAATTAGAAATGTATCGCAAATAAAAACTGAGTATATAATTAAAATCTCGAAATCAGGTTTTAAGCACTAAAATATACAGTAACAATCAATAACTCATTTAATAATTGTTTTTGAGTCAGGGTCTCACTCTGTCACCCAGGCTAGAGTAAGGTGGCACCATCACAGCTACCGCAGCCTCAATCTACTGGGCTCAGGTGATCTTTCTGCCTCAGTCTTCTAAGTAACTAGGACTAGAGGCACATGGCACCACACTGGTCAATTTTTTTATTCTTTGTAAAGATAAAGTCTTGCTATGCTGCCCAGGCTAGTCTCAAATTCCTGGTCTCAAGCGACCCTCTTGCCTCAGCTTCTCAAAGTGCTGGGATTACAGGGGTGAGCCACTGCGCCAGGCCTCATTTAATAATTGTTAATACAAGAAATATCTTTCATGCATAGCACAATACAAGTCAGGTACAATTTCCTTTTTAAAGTACATTGTCTACTTAAAGTATGAGGTTTTCTTGAGGATAGAAACCAAATACTAAGGTTAGCAGAGGAGAAAGAGAGGCGTGTGGTGTATACTAGCTCTAACCTGCCTGTCTTTTACATGAGAGAATATTAATCTCTACGTTACTTAATACACTATTTTTGGAGATATCTGTTACTTGTAGCAAAATGCAATTCCTTACTTACAGAACACACAGTCTTTAGACATCCATAAGACTGCAATTTTCCTAAGGGTTTGCAAAATGACTTATTCCTACAGCACCACTGCACATAGGCTATTGTTACAGTTCAATAGAAATAAACATGTCTTTTGTTAGCAAACCATTTTCATGAATTGAAACATGATAAATTATTAGAAATTAGGAAAAAATAAAGCCCCAAACATGGAAATACCTGCATCAAGATTATCTGAGTTCAGTGAAGTGGCAGAATCAAAATCCCCTTCAGTTACAAAAGCCAACTTCTCCAGATCAGCGAGCTGCCTTTGAATTGAGATGTGTCTCTCTGAAATAAAATTTTAAGAATTAGAAGAGTATGCTTTAACAATTTGTACTCCAGTTCCATTTTTATCTGATCACATTATACAGAAGTTTATTTCCTGTAACATGGTGTCCTAACACCTAGATAGGGAATACTGCCACAACTCAGTTTATAAAACAAGTGCGTTTTAGAATGTAGAGTTGAGGGACTGCCGGTGCAGTGGCTCATGCCTGTAATTCCTGCACTTTGAGAAGTGGAGGCGAGAGGATTGCCTGTTAATTCCAGCATTTTGGGAAGTGGAGGCGAGAGGATTGCCTGAGTCCAGGGGTTCGAGACCAGCCTGGGCAACTTGGAGAGACCTCATCCCTACAATAAATTAAAAAACAAAGCCAGGTGTGGTGGCGTGCGCCTGTGGTTTCAGCTACTTGGAGGGCTGAGGTGGAAGGATCACCTGAGCCCAACAGGTCAAGGCTGCGGTGGCCATGAACATGGCACTGTACTCCAGCCTGGGCGACAGAGGGAGACTTCTACTTAAAAAAAAAAAAAAAAAAGAGTTGGGAGACAAATCCATTGTATAACTTCACAGTTTTAAAATTTTATCTAATTAGTCAAAATAAGTCTACAAAAAAAAAAAACGCTTCTACCCTGAGAAAATGTGAAGAAGAAACATAACTTATGTTTTCTGTCTTCAAAGAACTTTCAATCAGGTGGGAGAGGTAAAAATCTTAACCTTTAACTACAATACTTTTAGGATGAAATGAGCACTAGAGGTAAAGGTAATCTGATTCAGGCATACAGAGGAAGGAATAATTAATTCTAACAAGTGACTTTGAGAATGTGTTTACTAAAGAAGTGCCATCTGACTGAGACTTAAGTTATGAACAGAATTTCAGTAAGTAGAGATTTGATGACTGGTCTTATAGCCTCTTGAACAAAGACGTGGTATAAAACATACAGCCACCCCTATCTCACCCTTGGCTGGAATGTAATATGTTTGGGGTGGGGATGGAGTAGGTAGAAAAATATGCAGCCAAAAATGTAGTACAGATCATGGAAGGCACAAAGTCTATGCAAGTTAGTTAGGACTTCTAAATATGTTTGACTTGTTATGATTGGGGGTATGGGATACATTCCTCAATACTGCTGGGCCCACTACTGATTAATATAAACAGGTACAATATGGAGTAAGGTACGGAGGCATGTAGGTATTTGTAAGAAAAATTAAGTAAAAATAATAAGAAAAGTAGATTCAGAAAGAATAAATTGTAAAGAGAATAAAGATAATGCTGAAGTCAAAGGAAAAGTCTATAAAAATAGAGAAATGCTCAACATTAAGTATCACAAACAGTTTAGAGGTCAAGAAAATAATACTGGATTTAGTATGTAGGAAGTCTCTGGTGACTTTTAAGAAAGCAGACTCAGTGAGGTGTTTGAGAATAGAAAAGAGACAGGAAGGGAAAAGAAAAACAGAAAATCAAGGTAGATTATTTTTTCCGAGAAGTTTGACAGTAGAAAAAACTAGATAGATAGGATTGTAATTTGCTTTTTTTCTTTTCCCAAGGATGGAGAGACCTGAATATAAGTGCAAAGGAAAGGAACAATTACAAAGTGGGAACCTGAACATATAATACTTGGAGAAGCTGACAAGTAGAGAGCCCAATGAGACAGGAGATGATGGGATAAACCACAAGGTCCTCCTATATTAGGTTATGTCATATTAGGTTATATAATTTACACCATAAAATTTTCAGCCTAGTGCAGTAATTTACACATAGCAGGCACTAAAGCGTGTTAAATAATTTTTAAAAATCGTTAAATTTTTTGGATGCAGTAGTAAACTATGTCTGTAATTTTAGAGCCAGGTGCAGTGGCTTACACCTGTAATCCCAGCACTTTGGGAGGCGGAGGTGAGAGGATTGCCTGAGCCCAGGGGTTTGAGACCAGCCTGGGCAATTGGCAAGACCTCATCTTTAAAATAAATCAAAAAATTATCTAGGTGTGGTGGTGCATGCCTGTGGTTCTAGCTACTTGGAAGGCTGATGCAGAAGGATTTCCCGAGTCCAGGAGGTCGAGGCTGTGGTGGCCATGAGCGTGCCACTATACTCCAGCCTGGGCTGGATGCCCAGCTTTATTTTATTCTTTTGAAGAGACAGGGTATTTTCTGTTGCCAAGGTTGGAGTGAAGTGGTGAGTTCATAGCTCACTGCAGCCTTTAATTTGTGGGCTTAAGGGATTCTCCTGCCTCAGTCCCCACAAGGTAGCTGAAACTATAGGCATGCAACACCATGCCTAGCTAATTTTTAAAACTTTTTTAAGAGGTGGAGACTCGCTGTATTGCGTAGGCTGTTCTCAAATTCCTGGCCTCAAGTCATATTCAGCCTCAGAGTAGCTGGGATATGAGCCACTGTGTCTGGCTTTTCACCTTATTTTTAAAGGAGCGAAACCAAAGAGCAACAAACACTATTTGGTTAATTTTTTCACCAAATATTTGGTTAATTTTTTCATACTGCTCAAGTGAGTTAAAATGAGATATAATTTCCATAATCGGGCAAAATTTTTTGTTTGATCAAAAACTTTTAATTGCTAGGACAATAATATTCATGAAATGAAACCCTGTGTACAAATCAATCTGATTTGTAGTCATAAAGACGTCTAACTTCCACAGTTCAAAGATCTGTGTATGTGAAATAAGATAAATGACATAAAGATGTAATTGTTGAAATTATTCTAGTAAATAGTACAAAGTAAGAGAAAGGAGTCTGGCAATTAGAAAACGAAACATCCTGTGGACCAATATTGAAGAAAACTCTTACAGATCTGTCTAAAAATTCATGAAATACCTATAAACATCTCTGAAATCACTTTCTGGTTCAAGATAGTAGATGTCAGACGATCTGCATGTAAAATCGCTCAACTTGCTTTTTGTAGCACACTAATAATCAATAGGCAAACCTCTTGTTAAACCAGATGAATTTAAGGCGTTTAGGAGGGTCTTTTACAACTTGTTACTTTTCCTAAGTTTTCAATTCTATTTTACACAGGTCATCTTCATCTTGCCTAGTTATGGCTGACTTCAAAAGACTAACTATACCAATTAAAAGTAATTTTTAAAATGTGGTAAAATATATTTTAGTTCAAATGCATTTCAGATTTCTCAATCATTAAATATTTGTCCCATTTTCAGGTTTCTCAACCAGTATATTGTCCTCAAGTTACATATTTGTAAGTTTTAAAATATATAAATCTTTCCAAACTACATTTAATATATTTTGGATGGTGGGAAGGTAGAGAAAGCATGCAATCCCTAAAGCTGGTGAACCACTTCTGATTAATATAAACAGAAAGAACCTGAAAATGAGGTGGGATGAAACATAGGAAAGTGTAAGCCCCCCACATCCCCAGGCCTCTTGGGTCCCCACCCACAGCAGCTGTGGGTGAAGAAATAAATCTAATTTTGCACCTGAAATCTCTGATCTTATTATATGACAAGCAGCCTACCTGAGGCATAGTGGTGTGACTTTGTCTTTCCTGTGATCAGCCCTACTCTTAACTCTGTAACAATTTGTATGCTGTTTCAAAATCGCAAAATAATCATATTAGACTATCATTATCAGTATTTCATAAACATTAAACTCAAAACTAGCCTAGAAGTAGGCAAGACGATGAATTAATTTAAGATATACACCAGAAAGAGCATAAAAGACAATTAGTGACCACAAACTACTTTGCTAAAAGAAGGTCATGAAGTCCTTCTTAGACCTTTACATACACAAACGTCCAGAAGATCCCTTAAAAAGTGTTCATCATCCATCTTTTAAATTCCTATATGGTCCAGCTAACCATCACTTAGAAAACATGCAAGCACATTCAGAAGACTTGTGATGGAACTCAATCGGCATTTATGTATGGGGAAGATATCCATAACTTAGTCAATTCTTTCCTAAACTATTCATCAGCCTCAAATTCTTTTTGGAAACAAGCTGTTGAAGAAAAGCAATGAGAAAGATCCATCTGAGTATGTCAAGGCAGAAGAGCCAGTTGACAGTAATGGTGTCTCAATCCCGGCAGCTGGGACCTACTATCGTCAACAGGCTACGATGTCACATCTGAAAGGACTCAGTCAACCAAGGACAGGGGGGCTGGGAGGGGAACTACCACATTATGCGTAACTTCCTATTTTTGTACTACAAAAAACCCCTTCCACGCAAAGGCTCTTCGCCTCATTACGACTCTCCCTCTGCAGCCCCCCTGCCCTCCACACACCCTTCACCGCGTCTCGCGGATGGAGATGCCGTCGCCCATCCGGTACCCCGGCTTTACCCGCTACACGGGTCCGTCCTCCCTCCCCCTCCCTTTTCCTAGACCTGCCTTTCCCCATAAAAGCCCGGCCGGCGAAGCAGAGCCTCCCCTACTTCCCAGCACGGCGCGCTTTCTCGCTTCTCCTGCGGCAGAAACATCTGGGCCTCCTGCACTTACTGCTTTCCGCCTCCTCAGGGGCAGAGGCTAGGGACTGGGACAGGGCCGGAGCCTGGGCCGGGGCAGGGGTTGGGGCTGGAGCCGCGGCCGGAGTCGGGGCCGAGTCCACAGCCGAAGCCGGGGCCGGGGTCGGGACCTGGACCTGGGCCACCTCCACCTCCTCCTTCTCCAGGGGCAGCAGCTCCTCCTCCGCCATATTCTCCATAGTTACCGCCTCCGCGCCAGGCCGGCCCGGGGACCAGGGGGGGCTCACGGCGGGGTGAGAGGACTGACGTGAGTGCCCACAGGGCTGGATCCAAGGAGTGGGAGAGCAATGGGGAGGGCAGGATGCGTGCAACAGACAAAAGACGAAGAACCAGTGACCGAATCTGCTAGACGAAAACAGAAAGCCTGAGGCAGCGGCTCCGGATCTCCGCCCGCTTCCCGGTCCGCTTCCCTTTCCCCGAGGCGTTACGACGCCACCACACACTGCGCAGAAGCGAGCTGGGGACGGCGTCCAATGAGGTAAGAGAGTTCCGTCTCCACCGTGCGTCTCCGTTCTCCGGTCACTCAGAACTCAACCAAGACTACAACACCCAGCGTGCACCGCGGCGCCGGGGGCGGAGCCGGAGTTCTGAGTCCTCCGAGGAAGGAAATGCGAATCTAACCAAGCGCTTTGGAGCTCTCGGGAGTAGCCGGGATTCGAGCGTAGAACTACATTTCCCATCAGACGTCGGGCTCGGGGGAGAGCCCCTTTCCCGTGGCCTCCTGCCTCCGGAGTCGCCGCCGCCGCCACCGGCGCTGGTGAGGTAGGAACTGCGGGGTGCGTTGACGTTTGGGTGGGCAGGTTCTCCCTCGTCCCCCGCCCCAAGTGGCCAAGCGGGCGGCCGGCCGGACCGGGGGACCGGGGGACGCAGGAGTCAGTCGGGTCTGGGCCGGGCGACTCTGTGGGCGGGTCCGGGACGAGCCCGCGCCG
>NW_007252941.1:334473-372776 GCF_000164805.1 Carlito syrichta
GACTTGGAGTTGGAGTCCGCGCGTCATTTCGCAGACTGACCCACGCCGTAACGCCGACACGCGTCTCATCTGTTTTATTGTTGCGGTCGCCTTCCCGTGGCCAGTAGCAGCAGCTCTGTGGCGTGGCCGTAAGCGTCCAAGTGCGTAGGATTTGGGTGTTTTGCCTTGTTTTTAGGCCCTTTTTTTTCTCTTTGAGTTAGAGTCTCCCTCTCTCCCAGGCTCGAATGTAGTGGCACGCTCACGGCCACCGCAGCCTCGACTCCTTGGGCTCAGGCGATCCTCTCGCCTCAGCCTCCCGACTGGATGGGACTACAGGCGGACACCACCACGTCTGGCTAATTTTTTGATTATTTTGTAGAGATGAGGTCTCATTGTGTCTCCCAGGTTGGTCTCGAACTTCTGGGCTCAAGCAATGCTCTCGCCTCGGCATGAGCCACCGCGCCGGACCGTTCTTAGGCTTTCAATAACCAGAGCTCTGGGTGTGTAGAACTTCCAGGCACTTGATTGATGCGTTTCAGATGCCCAGGGCGTATGCCAGCAAGTCCCCTGCGCCCCCTGCTTCTCTCTTCGCTCCCTGGGCCGACTTGGCACTTAGTTGTTCTTTTCTTTCCCCTCCGGATAAACCCACTGGGCAAGACAGGCAAAACTTGAGCTGTCTGGCAGCCCTGCTTGGGATTGGGCCCAACATTATAGGCGGCAGGAAAGAGGGAAGCCCATTTTAGTCTCAGGTGTAAGGCACACACTTAGTAAAGCTGATGAATGCCTATCTTCTTGGCGTTTCCTACTTGTTTCAGATCCCAGTTCAATGGCGGTAAACTATCCCAACGAAACTTCTGTGAGATATAGTCGTAAATCCCTTTTAGTGCCCCCAGCAACTTTTAACTAGTACGCAGCGTGTGCAGTTGACTCACAGCTTAACAATCTATTAAAAATAGGATACTACTGATTATAATTTATAGAAATGCTTACTATTTTTGTGTATTATCCAAGAATTTTTATTTTTTCTATTTTTTTCCTATTGTTCATGATGATTTTCAATTTCTTTTTTTTTTTGATTTGGAGTCTCACTCTGTCACCCAGAGCGGAGTGCAGTGGCCGCTCCCGGCCACCGCAGCCTCGACCTGCCGGAATTACTGGCGCGCGCTATCACGCCCGGCTGATTTTTGATTTATTGTAGAGATGAGGTCTCACCAAGTTGCCCAGGCGGGTCTCCCCGCAGGCTCAGGCAATCCTCTCACCTCAGCCTCCCAAAGTGCTGGGATTACAGGCTGAGCCACCGAGCCCGGCTGATTTTCAATTTCTAAATAACTGAATGGTTAACTGAAAACTGGATTCAATATGTTAACCTCATCGTTTAATACAGCTAGAAACCAGAAGATATAAAGGGTTGGGTTTCAGCATGTAGATTCGATGGGGTATTTTGTAAAGATTTCTAAGCATGGTCCCTGCTCTTGAGATATCCTAAAGAAAGAATCTCTTAAATTTGAAGAATTTGGCTCTGGTTGGCTCTGGTTGTTGGCAAAAGGCCAACAGGTCTCCCCTGGTGGGCTTCCCCACAGGCTGTTTGAGTGTTTTCATGACATGGTAGCTGGCTTTCCCTAGAGTGAACAATCCAATACAGATCAAGGAAGAAGGCACAAAGTCTAATATGACTTAGCCACATACCACCATGTAGCAATATCTTATTGGTACACAGGTTAGTCTTATTCATTGTGGAAGGTGATTACATAAGAGTGTGATGACAAGCAGCAAGAATTGTTGGGAGCAATTCTGGAGACTGGCTAGTAGAGGAAATCTTCCCTCATTTAGATTATGTTTTGATTTACATAAAATCAATAGGAATTTCAAACTAATGTAAATTTTAAACATTTGTCAAAGAGAACATATAAGTGTTTTTCCTTGAATAGTCCACAGTATGGTCATCAGCCAACAATATTGACTTGGTCCAGACTAGGAATGGCAAAGTAAGACTGGGATGGGAAGAGGACAGAGAAATTAATGAGCAAGAGTTGGAAGTGGCTCAGAATGAAAGAGAAAATATTCTGAGGCAGAAGAATTCACTCATTCATTCACTGAGCAGGCATTTATGAGCAGCTCCTAAGTTTTTAATTCCACATATTCAAGGAGCTCAGGGTTTAATAGAAAGACAACCACACAAGCAAGTATGTATTTCGACCCTACTATGTACTGCCCTGTACAAGGTATATTTGCATCTGTTGTTTTGAGTATTTCAAAAATCATCTGGGATGGGTGGTCTATCTTACATATAATGACACCAGGACTCAAAAAATATTTGTGATTTGCCTAAAGTCTCATTCACTGAATGACAGTAGTTTTGTTGGGGAAAATGAAATTTATGACTAATTGGTTTTGAGGTATAGGTGGTGCAAAATACAACAGTCCTGCAGGCAGCTAAAAATCATGATCTGATGTTTGAGAGATGTCAGGGCTCAGGGCATAGTTTGAAAGAAACTGAAAGAAGAATAATTTCTAGTTTATTTTTTATTGTGGTAAAAATACATATTGTATTTTTAATGTTTATTTTAGCTTTTCAGTATGTCCAACAAAGAATCTTGTGGGAAAAAAGAGAAGTCTCAGAGGAAAGACACCACCTCATCACTCAATTTTGGTGATAAAGTAAGAATTTTGATTTACTGATGTAAGGATAACTTCCCCCCCAACAATTTAATTTTATTTAGTAGAAAACTATATCTCACTATTATAATGAGTTATGTAAATACTTTGTACTGCCCAGGTGACCTAGGAGAAGTCATTTGCTTTTCCAACTCTTGTGTCATTTTATTTATTCCTTATAACTCTGTGAGGTAGGTACTATTATTATCTCAATTACACAGATGAAGAAACTGAGGCTCAGAGAGTAGTTACTTAGAGGTAAATAATTTGCCTAGGTATTTTTGACTTCAGTTCTAAGTCCCCAAACCCTCTCGTTCTTGGCAGTAACTCGCCAATCAATGGACTTGTTCCACATTTTCTTTTTCAAGTTCCTCTACTTTGGCTAGGATTGCACTGTAATCAGTCAGAATAGCCAATGCTATGTGGATGAGGCTAATAGTAGGGAAAACATGCTTGCCATGTCTTTGCTGTTACTCTCAGAAACTACCTTAAGAGGTGATTTGGTTGGTGAAATTTAGGATATCTCATTGAGTTGTGTGTTATTTCCAGAAAGCAAGAAAGCAATGTGATTGATGCAACCAAAGCAAACAAACGAAAACCATACAGTCAGTTTTATTGTATACTCTCTGAATTGCCTATAGTTCATCATCAGAATCAGACAATGTTTATGCCATATTACTGTCTAAGGTGAGAGACTGATCTGGCCAAGGTTAATATTCATGAAAGAAGTAACTTCTTTGGTAGCAGGTTAGTCATAAAGACCTTAGTGAAGTTTCAGATATTATTGTAGTTTTTGGTGTTTGTTCCTATTTATTAGCTTTCTGATTACTAATTTGGTGTCTCAGGTGTAATGGAAAGGGGACCCTGTACTCTCTACAGTGTCTATATAACCCCCCACCCTCATTTGCCATTAATAATTGGTGTGCTGTTTGCAGTTCCCTCTCATTCCCTATTAAACCTACTCTAATCAGACTTTTTCTTATGGTCACTCCTCCAGGTACATTCTCATCAAAGCCAGCAGTGGATTCTATGTTGCTAAATTCGTTGGTCAATTCCAAGACCTCATCCCACATGACCTCTCAGCAGTATTTGACATAGCTATTTACGCCTCCTTAAAACACTTTCACCTTGCCCTTTTGTTGTGTGAGTTTGCTTGCTAAGGAATTCACCTAGCTTTTCCCTACTTGATGACTGCTTCTCAGTGACCTTTGCTAGTTCCTCCTCATCTTCTTAAACTGTAACCTTTTTGGTGCCCAGGCTTGGCTTTTCCAACTTAGTAGATTGTGATTCCATCTTTTGAGCTGCTTAGGATGAAACTGTTGTGGTTACCCTCTACCTGCATCCAGTCTATCAGCAAGTTCTATCACCTTTCTCTTTATAGTAAATATATAGGCGTACCTTGGAGATGTTGCAGGATTGGTTTCAGACCACTGCAAGAAAATGAATATTGGCAGTAAAGCGAGTCACACAAATTTTTTGGTTTCCCAGTGCATGTAAAAATTATGTTTAATATGCTATGCTGTAGTTTATTAAGTGCAATGCATTATGTCTGGAAAAAAAACAACAGTGTACATACCTTTGTTAAAAAATACGCCGGACTCGGTGGCTCAGCCTGTAATCCCGCGCCTTTGGGAGGCTGAGGTGAGTGGATTACCTGAGCCCGCGGGTTCGAGACCCGCCTGGGCAGCGAGACCTCATCTGTACAATAAATCAAAAAATCAGCCAGACGTGGTAGCGCATGACTGTAATTCCGGCTACTAGGAAGGCTGAGGCAGAAGGATCGCCAGAGCCCAGCAGGTTGAGGCTGCGGTGGCTGGAAGCGGCCACTGCACTCCAGTCTGGGCAACAGAGTGAGACTCCAACTCAAAAAAAAAAAAAAAATACTGTGGGGTGAGGAGGGAAGATTTCCTGAAGGAATTTGAGGTGGCAGTGACTTAGCTCCAACCTCAGTGATACAGCAAGACCTTGTCTCTAAAGATAATAATAATAAATAAATACTTATTGCTGCAAAATGCTAACTATCATCTGAACCTTTAGCAAGTCATAATCTTTTTGCTGGCAGAGAATCTTGGCTTGATGTTTATGGCTGCTGACTGACTAGGGTGGTGATTTCCTGAAGGTTGAGATGGCTGTGGCAATGACTGAAAATAAGTTGACACTGAAATTTACTGCACTGATTGATCCTTACTTTCATAAAAGATTACTCTGTAGCATGTGATACTGTTTGATAGCATTTTTTTTTTTTTTGAGTTGGAGTCTTACTCTGTCGCCCAGACTGGAGTGCAGTGGCCACTCCTGGCCACCGCAGCCTCAACCTCCTGGGCTCCAGCGATCCTTCCGCCTCAGCCTTCCAAGTAGCTGAAGCTACAGGCATGCGCTACCACGCCCGGCTAATTTTTTGATTTATTGTAGAGATGAGGTCTCACCAAGTTGCCTAGGTGGGTCTCGAACCCGTGGGCTCAGGCAATCCACTCACCTCAGGCTCCCAAGGCATGGGATTACAGGCTGAGCCACCGAGCCCGGCTTGTTTGATAGCATTTTACTCACAGTAGAACTTCTTTCAAAATTGGAGTCAATTTCCCAAACCCTACCACTTCTTTATCAACTAAGTTTATGTAATATTTTAAATCCTTTGTTGTCATTTCAACAATGTTTATAACATCTTTGCCAATAGTTTCATTGCTCATTTATAAGAAGCAACTCCTCATCCATTAAAGTTTTAGCATGAGATCGCCGCAATTCAGTAACATCTTCAGGCTCCAGTTTTAGATCTCTCGCAGTTATTTCCTCCTTGATGTCTTGAACCTCTCAAAGTTATCCATGAGGGTTGGAATCATCTTCATCCAAACTCTTGTTAGTGTTGATATTTTGACCTGCTTCTATGAATCATGTTTTAAATGGCATCTAGAAGGGTGAATTCTTTCTAAAAGGTTTTCAATTTACTTTGCCTGGATTCATCAGAGGAATCATTGTCTATGGCAGTTGTATAAACCTTACGAAAATGTATTTCTTAAACAATAAGTTTTGACAGTTGAAATTATTTCTTGATCTATGAGCTGCAGCATGGATGTTGTGTTAGCAGGCATGAAAACAACATTCATCTCATTGTATATCTCCATTAGAGCTCTAGGGTGATCAGGAGCATTATCGATGAACAATAATATTTTGAAAGAAACCTTTTTTCTGAGCAGAAGTTCTCAACAGTAAGCTTAAAATATTCAGTAGACTATGTTATAAGCAGATGTGCTGTCATCCAAGCTTTGTTATTCCTTTTCTGGAACATAGGAAGAGTAGACTTAGCATCATTATTAAGGGCCCTAGGATTTTCATAATGGTAAATGGAGTGTTGGCTTCAGCTTAAAGTCACCAGCTACATTAACCCTTAATGATAGAGTCAGCCTGTTCTTTGAAGCTTTGAAGGCAGGTATCATCATCACCTCTCTAGCTATAAAAGTCCTAGATGGCATTGTCTTTCATTATAAGCCTGTTTCATTTACATTTAAAATCTGTTGTTTGGTGTATTTATCTTCATCAGTGATCTTCTGAGTAATTTGCTGCAGCTTCTAAATCAACACTTGCTGTTCACCTTGCACTTTTATGTTATAGAGATGGCTTCTTTCCTTGAAACTCATGTACTAACATCTGCTAACATCAGACTTTTCTACTGCAACTTTCTCACCTCTTTCAGCTTTCCTAGAATTAAAGAGAGTAGCTGTGGATTAGGCTTTGATTTAAGGAATGTTGTAGTTTGTTTGATTTTTCTATCCAGACCACTCAAACTTGGTCCTATTAGCAGTAAGGTTATTTTGCTTTCTTACCATTTGTTTGTTCACTGGAGTAGCACTTTTCATTTCCTTTGAGAACTTTTTCTTTGCATTGACAACTTGGCTGTTTGGCCCAAGAAACTTGTGATCCTATTTTAGCTTTCGACATGCCTTCCTCAGTAAACCTAATCCCTTCTAACTTTTGATTTAAAGTGTGCGACTCTTCCTGTTACTTGAGCACTTAGAGGCCATTGTATGCTAATAAAACCTAATTTCAATATTCTTGTGTCTCAGGGAATAGGGAGGCCTGAGAAAAGGGAGAGAAATGGGAAAACAGTTGATTGGCGGAATATAGAACACATGTTTATCGGTTAAGTTTGCTGTCTCATATGGGTTTGTGGTGCCCCAAAACAATTTCAATAGTAATATCCAGGATCACTGATCACAGATCGCCATAGCAGATATAAAAACAATGAAAGTGTTTGAAATATTGCGAGAATTACCAAAATGTGACACGGAGACACAAAGTAAGTGCATGCTGTTTGCAAACTGACTCTGATAGACTTGCTTGACACAGGGTTGTCACAAACCTTCAATCTGTAAAAAATGCAGTATCTGCGTGGTGCAATGAAGTGAGGTGTAATAAAATGAAGTATCTATGGTCAAAGTCTGACTACCTTCTCTACTGCTATCCTCATGATCCAAGCAATGAGTTTGTTTTCCTAGATTAGTTTTGTAGTTTCCAAACTGATCTCCTTACTTCTGCATTTGCTTCCTCTTAATCTGTTCCAACACAGCATCCAGCGTGATCTTGTTAAAATATAAGTCAAATCACATCACTCCTCTGCTTAATACTTTCTAGTGGTTTTCTACTTCATTTAGAGTATATAAAGTCCTGACAAAGGTCTAACAAAGCACCTCTCTGCATCTCATTTTTCTAATACTCTGTTTTTCTGCTCCATAGCTTCCTTGCTCTTGTTCCAACAAGGCAGGCATGCTCCTGTTTCTGGGGCTTTGCCCTTACTAGTATCCCTTTGAATTGAAAACTCTTTATCTCATTATTCTCCTGGTTTATTTCTTTACTTAGTTTAGTTCTCTTTTCAGATGCCAACTTATTAGTGGAATCTTTTCTGACTACTCTGTTTAGAATTGTAAATATCCCGACTCCCAATTCCCAGTCCTTCCTTTTCCCTTTCTCTGCTTTATTTTTTCTATAGTATAATCTGATGAACTAAATATAGTACTTATTTATTTGTAAATTCCTGCACTAGATTTTTACCTTCATGAAGGCCTGGACTTTTATTCTTTTTTTATTACTCTCTTCCCAATGTTTCAAATGCCTTTGGTACATAGTAGGTACTCCAAACAAGTTCTTCATAGGTCTGTTGAATTCAGAATCCACTGAAAAATGAGTGAATATGAGACTTTGCTTTTTAGGAGACTGACTCTCACTGTGGCAATGCCACCTCACAACAACCTTGTTCTGACACTGGTTTCCCATCTCAGCTCTAATTCATTAGCACCAAGGGCTTCTGATTTCTAGTTGAGTGCCCTTCCTGTTATCACAGTTTGTTTCCCACTGAAGTTCCTTATGGAATGAGAATGTTGATTTATAATACTAGTGATGAAATAATGCTGTTTTATGTTGTACTTCATTTTGTGCCTTTTTTGTTTCCAAATGGCATTCTAAGGACAAGAAAAGGGAAAAAACCTCAGCAAGTTCTACGAGTTCACCTTCCTCTATAAGATCAATTTCATCAGAAAAGAGAAAACTGGTGAGTGTTCAGCTACCATAACTAAAAACTACTTATATTAAGTTTTAATCTATAACTAGATGGTTTATGATATAAATTTTCCCCCACTACTTTTTCATAACTTTTATTATACTTAATTTTTGATAGGCAATAGAGGTAAAACCAGTGGTTGTTTTTTTTGTCTTTCTTCTACTCACTGAAAAGCATTTATCAAGTTCTTTATTTCTTGTGCTGTTTAACCCTACCGTGTGGGATTAGACAACATAGATACAAGTTTAGAGATTTTTATTTTATTTTATTTTTTACTCCACCCCCTAGACAGTTTTACATGTATGGCTTCTCACGTGTATGGTTATATTTGTCTTTATAATCTCCTTTTGAGGTAGCCAATACAGATATTTTGTTAGCATTTTCAGATTCAGAAACTGGGATCCAGCAGGTTAAATGACTTATCCAAGGACCCAAAATTATATACAGCAACAGGGCCAAGTCCAAAATTCTTTCCACTCTTAAACAAATATTTAGAAACGTGACAACATATTAAACACATAAAGCTAGTCCATGGGTGATAGTAGGTTATTTGTACACTTCATTTTACTTATCCTTTTATCTTCTAGACAGAGTAGAGAGAGTCAGACAGATGTGGTTTAAAATGATGGCTCTGCTACTGATTTGCTCTGTGACGTTGAAAAAGATACCTAGCTCGCTTGGCACCTTGGGTGCTTTATCTGTGAAATGGGATTGATGATAATAGTTGTCCCACAAGATTATTGGAAGGATTAAGTAAATTATCATGTCAGCTATCACTGACATAGCTATGGAAAAAATATTGTCTATAAGTACAAGTGCATAATTTGTATTTCCTAAATAACAGACTTTTTTTAAATTTCAGAAATCAAATCATACAGACATTCTGTACAGTAATACAAAAAGAAGACAAGGACTGAAAAGGTACATTTTTCCTTTTATCTTTTTTTTTTTTTTGAGTTGGTGTCTCATTCTATCACCCAGGCTGAATGCATGGCACAGTCAGGCTCCCTGCAGCCTCATACTCCTGGGCTTAAGTGATTCTCCCACCTCAAACTCCTAAGTAGCTGGGACAACAGGCACTTACCACCATGCCTAGCTAATTAAAAAAAATTTTTTTTTGGTAGAGATGAGGTCTCTCTATGCTGCCTAGGTAAACTCTTGAGTTCAAGCAATTCTCCTGCCTTGGCTTCCCAGAATTCTGGGGGTATTTCAGGTGTGAGCCACTGTGCCCTACTGCTTTTTATTTCTTTGGTTTAGAATTGTGAGACTAAATATTTAGATTTCGAAAATCCTTTATTTACTTTGATTAGTACTGTTTTGCATGCAAATATCTCCAGCTACATCACGGATTATAATGATTGAATTTTCTCAAATAAATGTGGAAAAAGTTGAGTAAAGTAAAAGTTTTTCAAAACTATTGTGTAAATGACACTCAAATAAAATGTAGAATTTTATCTCAAGTTATTTGATTTGGGCATATGATTATAAGATACATAGTTTCATTAAATGTGCTAGTGAAAGAAGTTATGAGGCTAATTTAGAAATTTGGATTAAATTATCTTTATTTATTACCCATGAAGATAATTATGTATCTTACTGAATTTATATGGCTCTAAAACCATGTTGATTAGCCAGCATGTGGTACAGCTACAGAACTTGGGGAACAATGGTAAGAGTAATGGAAATAATTTTTCTTTAATTTCTGCTTTTTTTTTAGATAGAAACTTACAGAATTTTGTAGGAATTTCTTGTTGCTCATGGGAGTAAATAACTACAAAAAGTATAATTAATGTCTGAAACAAGTTGCTAAGATCAAGGTTTCTCTGAAAATAGGGATTTATGGAAAAACAATTAAAATGGCATTAAAAATATTATGATGGCCAACAGAGCAATCTAGCAACTGATAATGTTGACAAATTATTGTTCCTGCAGTGGCATATTTTAAAATCTTGATTATTAAATTTTTAAATAATCTCTAATCAGTATTGAGTTTTCATTAATTGTGTGACCAAGACCATGGTGCATAGATTGCTATGAAATATGCAGCATGGGGCTATTGTGAATAGCAAATAAAATAGGAACATGAAAATGCTCAGAGAACTACAAGGTTCTGATAAAATTTAAAGTTTAGTTTTATTGGTACTTACTGGCAGATAAATAATGATACACACTGTTTTTGTACAAAAGAGAGATTAAAACAAACAAAAAAACAGATGGAAACTCAGGTGAAGCTCCTATAAAAACTCTGATACAAATTAATGGATCATGTTGGATTGAAAATTTTTTCCCCTTTTGTTCTGACTACAAAATAGTATCTATTTTTATTAATCAGGAAAATATAACTATCACCTCTAGCTATTGCTCTTTCTAACATTTTAGCATATTTCTCTCTGGCCTTTTTACTATGCTGTTTAAATTACTGAGATCATATTATATATACAAATTTGTGTCCTGTTTGTCTTTTTGCCTAATATTATATTAATTTGTTTTATGTCGTTAAAAGCTTTTCATAAACATCCTTTGAAAGAACTATGATATTTTATCATATGAATATATTACACTTATTTAGTCACTTCTAAAATTTTAGCAGTTACTTTCTATCTGATTTTTTTTTTGCTATTATAAATAATCTTGAATTGAATGTTTTTCAATATATTCTTTCAGTTTGTTTCTGATTTGTTTCACTTTGGTATAGATTATTAAAATGGGAATTACTGAGAAGTCAAAGAATATAAACATTTTTAGAGCTTTTTTTTGAGTCAGAGTCTCACTCTGTCACCCAGTCTGGGAGTGCGTGGTGTAATCATGGCTCACTATAGCTTCACCCTTCTGAGATCAGGTATCCTTTGGCCTCAGCCTCCTGAGTAGCTGGGACTACAGGCATGAGCCACTATGCCCAGCAAATTTTTTGATTTTTTGGTAGTGGCAGGGTCTTGCTATGTTGCCCAGGCTGATCTCAAACTTCTGAGTTCAAGTGATCATCCTACTTCAGCCTCTCAAAGTGCTAGGATTACAGGCAGGAGCCATGACACCTGGCCTAGAGCTTTTAATTTATATTACTACTTTCCTTTGTAGAACTTTTACATTATTTTGCATTTCTAAGTGACATATAAAAGGGTCCATTTTATAACTCCTTGCCAGCATTTCATATTGTTTTAACATCTTTGCTTGTTTGACAGAAGAAAATTGTTATGTTATTGTTATCATTAGCATGTCTGTGATTACTAGGGAAGTCAATCTTTTTTTTCCAAATATTTGTTAATCATTTCCTTTTCTCCTTCATTAATTTTCAGTTTATGCCTTATTCTAGAATCTTAGTACTCTTTGATGAGCTTTTTATATACCATGGCTAATAAGCTGTCACATATCTAGCAAATACCATTTCCCAGTTTAAAAATTTTTTATTAACATTTCATATGCTAAAGTTTTAAAATAGCCATATACTATTATTATTTTCCTTTGTTATCTATCCCATTCTTGCTAAGTTTAGGAAGTTCTTTATTAAGAAATCAGATAAATATCTTTTTCCTTTCTGGTATTTCATAGTTTAATACAAAGGGTGC
This sequence comes from Carlito syrichta, assembly GCF_000164805.1. Classification (NCBI taxonomy): domain Eukaryota; kingdom Metazoa; phylum Chordata; class Mammalia; order Primates; family Tarsiidae; genus Carlito; species Carlito syrichta. Next base: position 346,219 of record NW_007252941.1, read on the forward strand.
CAAAAAGATGTATACACAATTTAAGAAAGGAAAAAACTGTATTAAAGTTGTAATACTCAATATGTATTGATAGCAAAAGATGAATGAAAGTCGCACTTGGTAGATGGTTGAACTGGCCAGTTCTACTCTCCTGCCTGCCATATAGTGATGCTAACATGCATTTGATTGATGCCATCTTTTGAGTGAATGTGTATACATTTTTTGGCACCCCTAGTATGAAGTATAAAATAATCATAATAAGAATAATGATGATGATTTTACAATTAAGTGTTTAGTCCACTTGGATTTTTATGTTGTCCGATATTATGTAAAGCTGTAAATGTATTTTTTTCCAGTGGCAAATTAAATGTTCCAGCACTATTTATTGAGTAATCTTTTTTGCTTTGCTCTTACTGTAGCCATTCCCTACTTTTTATGAAGTTTGATGTTGGCCTAATTCTGTTACCCCAACTAAAATAATACAGTGCAACATTATGTGTAATTATAATCTAAATTTTTGTCATGTTTTCTAGATTGAATATAGAAATTGACACTCTGAGAAAGAGACCAAAAATCAGCTCTTCATCCCAAGGACATATTAATCTCCAAGAAGTAACATATTCAAATGATAATCACATTATTTCACTGAGTTCTTCTTCAAATGGAACTAAAAAAGAGATAAGTAAATGTGTAGATTTTGAACCTAAAGATATTAAATTGACAAATGCTAGGAGTAAGCTTGACCATGAAATTAAAAGCCTTAGCAGTCTTAAGATTGCCAACGATGTGAAACCTAAAGCTGAAGGCCAGTCAAATGAAAAGAAATGGTCTCATTTACTTGCTCAGAAAGTGAAGATGAGAGAACTCCAGAAAGAAAGGAACAATAAATTTAGACACAGTTCTGAAAAATGTGTGTTGGAGAAATGCAAGAGAATTCAATTTTCTCAGGAGTATAATTCCCACAAGATAATGAAGGAACCCTTCGAATCTAGAAGAAGGAAGATCAATATAAAATTCCAATTAAAATCCCATGATACCCTCCAGAAGCTTGTAGAAGAAAATGTCTTGAATATCAATCCTAACAAATCAAAGACTAAACAAGAAGAAAGAGTGTGCCTGGAAAGCACCCAGGTTTCATTAAATTTGAATAGGCACAAGACTGAACATTTATTTTCAGATTCCACATATAAGCAGACTGTACATGAATGGAAAGGAAAATATCATTATGACCATCAAAAAAGTAATGATTTAAGTTCTAGGGAAAATCTAAGCCAGGTAAGGTAGTAAAAAATGGCGAACATAGAATATTGTTGGATATTTAGTTGTTTCTATTACTGATAATAATCATTGAGGGCTGATTCAAATTTACTCATCAAGATATGTATTTGTTTCTTTATTTTACTCTCTTTAATTCCAGCTTCTTTAGGAAGATATCTTGGCAGGTATCAAGGATTCATAATAGAAGGGACTATGTTAAAATGTGGTAAGAAGCAGTTACAGTCCTTTGAAAAAAGCACTGTAACAGTCTCTTAGGTTCTTCTTCAACTCCAGATAATGGAGAACACTTGGGGGGTAATATTCTGTATAGTTTAGTTATTAAGCAAGTTATTTTTTTCAGTGCTATGTGCTAGACACTGCAATAAAATGACTTTAAGAGACAGCACAGTCTGTTTTCAGGGGCTTATTCATGTGAGGAGAGACACAAGCAATTTCTTTCAATATGATAAGTAAAGTTCCTGTCATTTAATATGGGGATAAACAACAGGGGATTAACATAACTTTGGTACACTGAGGAAGGATTCAGTAAGAAAGGTTTACTGGATGATATAACATGTAAGAAATAAAGAACGAGTGGGAACTACATGTGCCGTAATCCAGGCTAGAAAACTTGGCACGCCTATTTTACTTTAAAATTATGTAATAAATTGGCCTTTTTGGACTACTTTGAGAACCTAATCTCTGTAGCTTTGTTTCTATGGCAAATAAAATTATTTACCTTCAAAAGAACTTTAGAACTTTGGAACTTCAGAACTTTGGAACTTAAGAAATTCTGAAATTTGTAGACCGCTTATAAACTAGAGTAGTTAGGTCTACCTACTTTTAGCTATTAAGACTATGGATTGCAGTAGTAAGGTATTATAAAAAATGAAGGGCTTATAACTAAGAGCTTGGGAGTACTTTTTGGTCAAGTGAACTTGAAGGGGCCCAAAGAGGGAAAGAATTGAGTTTGTTCTTTTTACTGTTTTCTTAAAGCAAAGAAACTCTAGATTTTCTTCTTGTGTTTTATTGAGTTCTTTAGAATAGAATGAAGGAAAGGAACTTGAAGTTGCCAGTACGTTCAGTGATCATCATTGTGTCATTGTTTGGTACATCTAAGGAACAGTATGAGACATCTCTGCAGTGCATCTTATAGTTTCTCTTGGCTCTGTATAGAATTACTACATAAACCAAAAGAGGTGTATAGCAAGAATGTTAATTTGTACTTGGAGATATCTTGTGGATCACCTACCAGCAACTTTACCACACTTTTTTATGAAATAGTGAAAAATGAATCACTTCATATTAAATAGAATAGCATTGGAACCAGTTATTTTATTGTAGTGATATTTGGCTTATAATGGAATTTTGGATATTGATGAACTTATTTATGACAAAAAGATCTAAATTTTATATCATATTTTTCTAACATGTGGTAATATATAAAGCAGTCATGAAACAAACATGCACTGCAGGTTCATTGATATAAGTTGTGCAGTAGTAACTTGCTTGATGTCTTCCACTTGGTGTTTTTCTAGTCAGACAACGCAGTCTTATTTTCTTCTTCCCACATTAATAATATGTAATTTATTGTCCATTCTGATGTTCGAAGACAATGTGGAAGAACACATTCATGATTCTGAAAACCACAAAGATGAGTCTAAATCTAACTCATCTTCACTGCTACGTATAACTCTGTTTTGTCTTTTCATTTTGTCATTATTCTGCAAACTAAATAAATGGGTACAAAATTTATGATTGTATAAGAAAAGGATTGGCAGTAGCGGGACATTGCCAGGGGAGAGCAGGGGCACATAATATCAATTAAGGGTACCTGATCTCAAACCAGGCAAAGTGGGGACCAAAGGGAGGCCCAAACATAACCTGTATGATGACCACTTGTATACCTAATCCTGGATTGTATACCACTTCTTTAAAATAAAAAAGTAAAAAAATAAAAATAAACATACTAAATACTGTAAAAAAATTTTCTAACTGTAAATTACAAAATCACAAAATGAAATTTATCAAAAGTATTACTTTTCCAATTTTTTCTAACTTAGTACAGATAGATATAGTCGATCTGTGCTGCTTGATACTTAAGTATGGTCTGCCTTCAACTTCAAAAGTCTCTTTCTTTTAAGGCCACAGCAACTTGCTTATCTATCTTTTCAGATTATGCCATACAATGCCCATACCCACAGCTGCCTTTCTTACACAAATGCTCTTTATCGCTACCTTGTATCACAAAGAATTGTTGGCACCACTGTGAAAACACTTCAGACATTTTCTTTCTGCGTGACGCCAGCTGATTTTTTTGCCTATATTTCAGTATATATTCCGTCACTTTATTTGCTTTTTCATGCAATTTGAATGAAAAACTTCAAGGAAACATACATTTAAAAAAAATTTGTGCTTGCATTAAGTTTGTCCTGTATAATCACCAGCAACCTTTTTATATCCCCTGAGGGGATATTTGAGTGGTTTGTTAGATATATGATTTTGTATCTCATGAAAAAGGCTTGTTTGTAGATGGAAGAGAGCCAATGAGGTATACTCAGGGAAGCACTATAGTTGCATTTCCTATTTTGAGTCACTTCAGTGATAAAACTGTTATCCTCATTATTGATAGTCCTTTGTCACCTCAGGAAAGACTTTATCCCAGTAAAGCATGGTAGGGAAAGACAAACAGTTAAATCCTTTTATTTAACTGTAAAGGGATGAAGTTTTCAGGGACAACTGACGTGAACTTTTCTGGATTACTGATAGAAAATTCATTGAAATCACTGGAGGTGGCCTGTGACCAAAGAGAGCAAAAGGTAATGGTAATCCAATGAAGAGAATAAAGAGGCTTAGAGTTTCAGAAGCCTCGGGAAGTTCTAATAATAATTTCTGACTTGCTTGGCACTTTTTAGTTTAAGACTACCTTTAATATCGTGACATTTAAAGTTAGATGAAGAAGGGATTATAAATCTCAGGGTCATAGAATAGTAAAGCTATAATGGGCCTGTGTGCGATGTGTATGGTATTATATCATGTGAATTGTGATATTGGAATGTTGTAGTGGAAGTCAGATTCCCAGTTAAGCAATTCTCTCCCCCCCCCTTTTCTTTCAATAGCTTTAGTGTGTACAAATAATTTTTGGTTATGTGGATGCATTGTATAGTGGCAAAGAAGTCTGGGCTTCAAGTGTACCCACCACCCCCACCTGTGTACCTTGTACCCAATAGGTGGTTTTTCATTCTTCCACCCCTTCCCACCCTACCCCTATTGGGTCTCCACTGTCCATTATACCATTCTCTATGCCTTTGCAGATCCTTAGTTTAGTTCTCTTATAAGTGAGAACAAGTGGTGTTGGGTTTTCCGTTCCTGTGTTAGTTCGCTTAGGATGATGTTCTCCAGTTCCTTCCAAGTTGCTGCAAAAGACGTTGAGTTGTATTCCATGTTATGTGAAAATGCGGCATATATATATGCCGCATTTTCACAATCAGCTGATCAGTTGATGGACATTTAGGTTGATTCCACATTTTTGCAATTGTGAATTGTGTTGTGATAAACATCCAAGTTCAGGTATCTTTTTTGTATTATGACTTCTGTACCTTTGGGTAGGTACCTAGTGGTGGGAGACTGAATGGTACATCTACTTTTAGTTCTTTGAGAAGTCTTCATACTGATTTCCAAGAGGTTGTACTAATTTGTACTCCCGCCGTCAGTGTATGAGCATTCCTTTTTCACTGTGCCAGCTTTTTTTTTTTTTTAATAATGGCCATTCTGATTGGTATAAGGTAGTATCTAATTGTGGTATTAATTTTCATTTCCCTGATGATTAGTGATGATGAGCATTTTTTCATATGTTTATTGGCTATTTGTATATTGTCATTTGCCCACTTTTTAATGGGGTAATTTGCTTTTTTCTTGTCAATTTGTTTGAGTTCTTTATAGATTCTGAATATTAGTTTTTTTGTCAGGTATATAGTTTCTGTAGGTTGCCTATTTGCTCTGTTAATTCTTTCTTTTGCTGTGCATAAGCTTTTTAGTTTAATTAAGTTCCACTTATTTATTTTTGTTTTTGTTGCATGTCCATTAACCATAAATTCTTTGCCTAGGCCAGTGTCCAGAAGAGTTTTTCCTAGGTTTTCTTCTGGGATTTTTATAGTTTCAAATCTGATATTTAAGTCTTTAATCCATCTTGTGTTAATTTTTCTGTATGATAAAAGATAGAGATCAAATTTCATTTTTCTGCATGTAGCTATACAATTTTCCCAGCACTGTTTGTTGTATAGGATAACCTTTCCCCAGTGTATGTTTTTGTCTGCTTTGTCAAAGATCAGTTGATTGTAGGTGTTTGGTTTATTATCTGTTGTGTTCCATTGGTTCATGTGGCTACTCTAGTATCAGTACCATGCTGTATTGGTTACTGTAGCCTCATAGTATAATTTGAAATCAGGTAACATGATGCCTTCAGCTTTGTTCTTTTTGCTTAGGATTGCTTTGGCTATTCTGATACTTTTTTGGTTTCATATGAATTTTAGGATTGCTTTTTCTAATTCTGTGAAAACTGGCATTGATAATTTAATATGGATTGCTTTGAATCTGTAGATTACTTTGGGTAATATGGTCATTTTAACAATGTTGATTCTTCCAGTCCCTGATAATGGAATGTTTTTCCATTTGTTTGTGTCTTCTACAGTTTCTTTCATCAGTGTTTTATAGTTCTCCTTAAAAAAAGAAATCTTTCACCTTTTTGGTTTAACAGATTCCTAGGCAATTTAGCTTTTTGGCTGCTATTGTAGATGGAATTGAGTTCTCCATTTGAGTCTCAACTTGGTCACTGTTGGTGTGTAGCAGTGCTGCTGATTTGTGTATGTTTATTTTGTTCTTGAAACTTTACTGAATTCAATTATCAAGTCCAAGAGTCTTTTGGAGGAATCTTTAGTATTCTCTAGGTATAAGATCATATCATTGGCACACAGAGATAGTTTGCTGTCTTCTTTTCCAATTTGGACACACTTCATTTCTTTCTCTTGCCTGATTGCTCCAGCTAGGAATTCCAATGCTGTGTTGAATAAAAGTGGTGACAGTGGGCATCCATGCCTTGTTCCAGTTCTTAGTGGAAATGCATTGAACTCTTCTCTATTCAGGATGACATTGGCTGTGGGTTTGTCATATATGGCTTTTATTATTTTGAGAACTGTTCCCTCCATGTCTTTTTTGTTGAGGGTTTTTATCATAAAGGGATGCTGGATTTTATCAAATACTTTTTCTGTGTCTATTGAAATGATCATGTGATTTTTAAAAAATTATGTTTATGTGGTGGATTACACTTATTGATTTGCATATGTTGAACCATCCTTGCATTCCTGAGATAAAACCCACTTGATCATGGTAGGTTATTATTGTTTTTACTGTGCTGTTGAATTTGGTTTACTAGTATGTTGTTGAGGATTTTTGTGTCTATGTTCATCAGGAATATTGGTCTCTAGTTTTCTTTTTCTTTTTCCTTTTTTTCTTTTTTTTCAGTTGAAATCTCACTCTGTTGCCCAGGCTGGAGTGCAGTGGCACACTCATGGCCACCCCAGTGTCAACCTGCTGGGCTCTGGCAATCCTTCTGCCTCAGCCTTCCAAGTAGCCAGAATTACAGGTTCGTGCTACCATGCCTGGCTAATTTCTCGAACCCACAGGCTCAGGCAGCCCACTCACCTTGGCCTCTCAAAGTGCTGGGGTTACAAGCTAAGCCACCAAGCCCAGCTGTTTTCCTTTTTTTTTTCTTTACTGTGTCTTTTTCTGGATTGGTATTAGGGTAGTCCTGGCTTCATAGAATGAATTAGGGGGAATTCTATCCTTTTCAGTCTTCTGGAATAGCTTCTGTAAAATAGGTGCCAATTTTTTGAAAGGCTAGTAGAATTTGGCTGTGAGTCCATTATGTCTTGGACCTTTATTTGTTGGGAGACTTTTAATTGCTGTTTTAATCTCAGTACTTGTTATTGGTATGATCAGGGTTACTATTTATTTCTGATTCAAAATTTGGGGGGAAGAGTATATGTTTCCAAGAATTTATTCATTTCTTCTAGATCAGTGCTCCCCAATCTGTTTGATGTCAGGAACTAGTGTCATGGGAGACAATTTTTCCATGGACCGGTGTGGTGGGGGTTGGTAGGGTGGTGGGTGGTTTCAGGATGATTCAAGTGCATAATATTTGTTGTTACATTGTAATTTATCATTAAATAATTATACAACTCATTATAAAAAAAGAGATTTGGATAGACGTGGTAAATAAAATAATGGGTGGACCATACTGACTAAAATAAGTGTCAAATTCTGACTTAAAGCCTGCCACAAGATGCAGCTGTACAACTGAAGTACATCAACTCACTTGCCACTCACTGATAGGGGTTTCATAAGTCTGCAAGTAGTTGATGTATAGTAGTCTCTGTGCAGTCAAACTGCACTGCTAATGTTAATCTGTATCTGTAGCTGCTCCCCATTGCTAGCATCACTGCTTCAGCTCCATGTCAGATCATCAGGCATTAGATTCTATAAGGAACACACAACCTAGATCCCTCTCATGCACAGCTTACAATAGGGTTTGCGCTCCTATGAGAATCTAATGCTGCTGCTGATCTGACAGGAGGCAGAAATCAGGTGGTAATGCGAGCAACAGAGAGTGACTGTAAATACATTTGAAGCTTTGGTTTCTTGTCCACTGCTCACCTCCTGCTGTACGACCTGGTTCCTAACAGGCCATGAACTGGTACTATGGCCCAGGGCTTGGGGAACTCTGCTCTAGATTGACTAGTTTGTTTGCATATAGGTATTCATAATAATCTTGGACAATCTTTTGTATTTTCATTGAATCAGCTGTAATGTCTCTATTATCATTTCTGATTGAGCTAATTTGATAATTTGAATCTTCTATCTTTGTTTCTTAATTAATCTAGCTAGTGGTTTGTCGATTTTGCTTATCTTTTCAAAGAAACAGTTTTCTTTTTCATTGAACCTTTGTTTTGTTTGGTTTCAATTTCATTTAGCTCTGCTCTGACTTTTCTTTCTTTTCTTCTGCTGGCCTTGGGTTTGATTTGTTCATGTGCTTCTAGTTCCTTGAGGTGTGGCAGTAGGTTGTCAGTATGATTTTTCAGCCTTTTTAATGTAGGCCTTAAGCACTTTAGATTTTACTCTGAGCACAGCCTCGACTGTGTCCCAGAGGTTTTTCATAAGCTGTGTCTTTGTTGTCATTCAAGGAATTTTAGAATTTCCATCTTGATGTCATTTTTGACTCAAAAATCATTCAGGAGTATATTGTTTAATTTCCATGTATTTGATTTTGCGAGTTCTTCTTGAAGTTAATTTCTAGTTTTATTCCACTGTGGCCTAAGAAGGTAATTGATACAATTTCAGCTTTTTTGAATTGACTGAGACTTGATTTGTGGTCTCTCCTATGGTCTGTCTTGGAGAATATTCCACATACTGATGAGAAAAATGTATATTCTGTAGTTTTGGGGTGAAGTGTTCTGTAGATATCTGTTAGGTCCATTTGCTCTAAGGTCCAGTTTGACTCAAGTATTTCTTTTTGGCTTTCTGCCTTGATCTGTCTATCTATTGCTGTCAGTAGAATGTTGAAGTCTCCCACTCTTAGTGTATTGCTGTCTGTCTCATTTCTTAGATCTAGTAGAATTTGCTTATAAGCCTTGGAGGTCTGGTGTTAGGTGCATATGTATTTAAGATTGCTATATCTTCTTGTTGTATTGATCCCTTTATCATTATATAATAATAATCTTTGCCTTTTTTCACTGTTGTTAATTTAAAGTCTTTTATCTGTTATGAGAAGGCTAATCCTTCTTGGTTTTGGTTTCTATTTGTGTGGAATGTTTTTTTCCACCCCTTTACTTGGAGTCTTTGTGTGTTAAGTGGGTCTCTTGAAGGCAGCTCTTGAATTGTGCTTTTTTTATCCATTCTGCCAGTCAGTATTTTTAAAGTGGGATATTGAGACCATTCACATTCAATGTTAATAATGATAGTGATACATAAGGTACGATTCCATCTATCATGTTGGTCATTACCTGGTTCCTCTTTTTTTTCCTTCATTGTGTTGATGTTCTATAAGCCCTGTGAGTTTTATGATTTCCGGTGTTTTTTTACTGGTGTATTTCAACTTTTTGTTTCTTTTTAAAAAACAAAAGACAGGGTCTGGCTCCATCACCCAGGCTGGAGTGCAATGGCATACTCCCAACTCACTGCAACCTTGACATTCCTGGGCTCAAGCAAACCTTAAATCTCATCCTCCTGAGAGCTGGAGTACAGCACACAACACCATGCCTGGCAAAGTTTTTGATTTTGTGTAGAGATGAGGTCTTGCTGTGTTGCGTTGGCTGGTCTTGAACTCCTGGCCTCAAGTATTGCTTTTGTTTCAGCCTTCCACAAGTGCTGGAATTACAGGTGTGAGCCATTGCACTTGGTCTTGATCTTTTGTTTCCATATTTAGAACTCTTTTGAGTATTTCTTGTAGAGCCATTTTAGTGGTGACAAATTCCCTCAGTGTTTGCTTATCTGAGAAAGACTTTATTTTTCCTTCATGAATGAAATTTGGTTTTGTAGGATACAAAATACAAGGCTGACTGTCATTCTGTTGGAGACAATTGAAGATGGGGCTCCAATCCCTTCTGGCTTGTAGGGTTTCTGCTGAGAAGTCTGTTGTTAATCTGATAGGTTTACCTTTGTAAGTTACTTGAAGCTTTTTATCTCACTGCTCTTAGAATTCTTTCCTAAATATTAACTTTGCATAACCTGATGGCTATTCCTTGGAGATTATCTTTTTGCATTGAATCTTCCAAGGGTTCTTTGGGCTTATTGTATCCAGATGTTTCAATCTCTGGCAGTGCCAGAGAAGTTTTCCTCAATATTCCCTCCAGTAGGTTTTCCATGCCTGTTGCTTTCTCTTCTTCCTCAGGAACATCTATGATTTGTAGGTTTGGATGTTTTAGATAATCCCACATTTCTTGGAGACTTTGTTCTGTTCTCTTGATTCTTTTTTCTTTATTGTTGTCTCACTGGGTTAATTTGATAGCCCTGTCTTCAAGTTCTGAGACCCTTTCTTCTAATTGTTCTAGTCTACCTTAAAAACTTTCCACAGCATTTTCTTCTTTCTTAAATGAGTCTTTAATTTCCAAAAGTTCAGCTTGTTTCTTTTTCTTTTATGAAGTGTCTCTTTGGAGAATTTTGCATGCATGTCCTGAATAGTTTTTAAATTTCTCAATGCTGAGTTTAAACTTGATTCATATTATCATTAAGCAAGTTTATAATTAACCTTTTGAATTCTACCTCTGGAGTCTCAAAGATTTAACCATTAACAGTGGTTAGGGTCCATTGCTGAAGAGTTAGTGTGGTCTTTTGGGGATATTGAAGAGTTCTGTTTTTTCATATTGTTGGAATTATTTTTCTGGTTCTTTCTCATTTGGTAGACTATTTCTTCTTATTTGAGGTTGGCAGGGAGCTGACATAGGCACTGTAGGATTCCCTGGGTTATATATAGCCTTGGTGTGGTGAGTTTCTCAATTGCCAGCTGTGACGGTGCTGTGCTTGGTACCTGTATAGGCTCAAGGCATCCTGAATGCCCAGGGTGGCTTTAATAGTGGTGTTAGCGGGAGTATGAGACCAGACCTTCCCAAAAGCTGAGGTATTATATCAGATGTAATAAGCTGTGCCTGTTGACCTCCAGCCAAGAGGTGGCAGTTGCTGAAGAGAGCCAGCTGCGATGGTGGCCGTGGGCCTTCTGCTTGGCCTAAGTTGTTCCAAGGAAGTGTCCAGCTGACCTTGCCAATGGAGGAGGCTGTGGGAACTGCCCAAGTTGTTTTTTTTGAGCCTTAGAGGGAGGTGCAAGAGTGGGAAGGAAGTGCTCAGGCTCCCTTCCTATGTGTACTATTGGCTATCTCAGTGGAGATTAGGAATGAGTCCTTAGCCAATTGGTAATTCTGCCATATTGTACAGACTCTACACAAAAGAATTTTCATGGGAGGTGAAAAGTTTCTATGTTAATGGGTCCCACCCAGCTCTCCCACCTTAGCCTCAGGCAGTTTGTGTTCAGAATATAAAAGTGCCACTGGCCTTGGTCTTCTCATGGGAGCCCAGAGTAATGGTAATTTGCCACTGAGGCCACTGAGGCATCAGGTCTTCCTGTTTCCTCCCATGGTGGCTTAAAAGTAGCTGGTAGAGGGCAACCCCCTCGGGTCCCCTCCCACTGTAGGAGCTTTTCTTTCCTCTTAATAAATCCTGCTTTCCAAAAAAAAAAAAAGCAACTGGTAACAAGATTCGAGTTCCTGGAAAGTGGTTTCTGAAAACATTCAGGACTTTTTTTTTCCTGGACCACTCCACTTGAGTTTCAGCAGGGCACAGCTGTGGGTAAGGCAGTTTCCTGTGGGTAAGACAGTTTCCTGTGAGCAGCTGGAGTCCTGCGAGGCTCGGGACCTTCAGAATCTGTGGCTGGAGCACAGAACTCCTGAATTCCCCTCATTCACCTTTTCTGCTGTGTGTGGAGGTTGCTCATGGTTTATGCAGTGATACAGGCAAGTCTGCCTTGTTCCCCCGCAGGCTGATTGATTTTTCTTGTTTTTTGCGCTCTGTGTATATTATTGCTTCTCTGGTGAGTTGTGGTGTGTGCTGCTTGTCTCCTCCCTATCTGAATTCTGAGGAACTCTTACTATTTTGTTCACTCCATGGGAGAATCACACTGTAGCCGTTTCTTGCCAGCCATCTTAATCCTATCTGACCCAGTAAAGCATATCTACATATGATGTACTTGTTCAGAGAGGATCTATAGTTCATACCATAAATAGTGTTCAGTAAAATATGCGTGTGTTTGAGTTACCTTGGAGAATTCTTAGAAGATGATTTGGTTCAGTTGTTATTTTGCTGAACTTCTTGTCTCCTGTATGTAGGGTCAGGTAGGTCTCAACCACTCAGCAAAAATACCAGTAGAAAGCTGGAATTTAATGGATTTTTCCATCTCTGTTAGGAGACAAAAAACAAAAACAAAAAACAAACCTCTGGTTCTCTAACCATGTATAATGTAACTTTGCGTTTTTCAGCTTTTCCCCCTTAGCCTTATTGTAATTATTAGGGTCCTCTGTAGTTTTATCATGCCACTTTTAGAAATGGCTGAGATATTCCTGGGTGAAAGCTTTTCACCACTGAAGGCCAGCTTGTTTACCTTTGCCATGGTTCTTTTTTATTTCTTAGGGTGGCATATAGTTTTATTCTTAGAATATGAGTGTTTTGGTAATGTGTGTATAAATGAGTAAGTCCTAATTTCCACCACTTTTCATGACTTGATAGAATGGGGCTTTTCTGTTCTGGGGGCAGTTTCTCGTATGGAGGCAATTTTGCCTCTCACAGGACATTTGACAATATCTAGAGATATTTTTGATTGTTAACGATTGGGGTGGGTATGTAATATTACTGACATCTGGTGGGTAGAAGTCAGGGATGCTGGTAAATATCCTGTAATGCATAGGACAACCCCCAAACAAAGAATTATCTGGATCCTAACGTTAATAGTGTCAAAGTTGAAAAACTCTGCTTTATTCTTAACTAATAAAATTACTTTCATTTCAGCGTTTTGAAGCCCCATGTTCTTCAGTGTCATCTGAAAATATTCAAGATACAGATCAAGAGGTTACTGATACACTTTTTACTTTGACTGTTTTTAGTGAAATTAAGTCAAATAGTTTATACTTTTAATAAAAAAGCAATGACTATTGACCAGGCATGGTGGCTCAGACTTATAATCCCAGCACTTTGGGAGACTGAGGTGGGAGGATTGTTTGAGCCCAGGAGTGTGAGACCAGCCTAGGTAATATAGCAAGACCTCAGCTCTACAGAAAATAAAAAAAAATTAGCTGGGTATAGTGGTGTGTGACTGTAGTCCCAGCTATTCCGGAGGCTAAGGTGAGAGGATTGCTTGAGCTCAGGAGTTTGAGGCTGCAGTGAGCTGTGATCATGCCCCTGCACTCCAGCCTGGGTGACAGAGTGAGACCCCCAACTCAATAATAATAATAATTATAATGACTGTAAAAACCTTGATAACGTGAAAATAACATTGATATCTCTACTTAAATAAATATGTAAGTTTTTATGAACCCATCAAAACTATTTGGAAAATATTTATATTTACTCTATCACCTTTTAACTTTAGTTTCTAATATTTTGAACAAAGAGCATAGGATCTATGGTGCAGAAGTTATCTGAATTTTGTTTTAATGTTTCATACTTTGGCATGTTTATGCCTAGGGTTGCCAAAATGTAGTAGGACATTCATGTGTTTTTACCTCATTTTTAAAATTAGTAATAAGATAAAAATATTATTCAGTGAAAGCAAGTGTTTGAATGTTTTATCTTTTTACCTATTGTTTCATTTACGAACTAGAATATTCTTAATTACCCTCATAGAATTTTGTGGTTTTTGGTCCTAAATTAAGATTAGATTCATAGACCATTGTGTTTTTCTTTTTAAAGAAGACTTTTAAATTATATTACTTGGTTTTACATGTGACAGTCAGTTGTATTTTTTTGTCTTGGGGGCCGGTGTTCCTTGATAAAAGAAAGATTTCTCGCCTCAGTTCTATAGCTAGATTATATTTTCATTTATTTGCATCAAAATACATCAGGGAAGTATTTCCCTGAAGTGAGAAGTGTCTTAAGATCTAGACTTCAGTTTATGATGGTTTGTAAACTATCTTAGAAATCTCAAGAAGAACATTCATTGTCAAGATAAAAAAAACTTTGGCCCCCAAAGTACTTTGAAGTGAGAATTGGAATGAGAATGAACTTATTTTGATGTCTGTGTACTGGGCTCTGCAAAGAGCTCCACATACCTTATTTCATTTAATCCTCACAAAAATCCTAAAGGAAATACATATTGAACATTCCCATTTTGTAGATAAACAAACTGAGACTCAAAGTTACTGAATAATTTGCTTGCCAAAGGTCATAGAGGTAATGAGAACTGTTTTAAAAGCCATGTGAATGTTTATAAATCTATACTCTTTTACTATGCTGCCTTCATGTTTTAATACAATTTTTTCATTCCACAAACCATCTCATCTTTACTAAGTAAATTGCTTTCTTCTCTTATCAGTCTGCAAAGTAAGTAACACAGTACTTTTCATTGGGGTCTTCTATAATTTAGATGCAAATAGTAGAAGAGCTTCATGCTGCACGTATGGGAAAAAGTGTGGATTTACCTGTGGTTCCATCCTGTGGAGAGCTAATGAGTATGGAAATTGACTTGGTGGAAGATGATGTACATTCCTCTGCTGGTATACCCTATATGTTAATGTTTGTGTTCGCCTATGCTTTCCTAAGAATTAATGTGCCAACATTGTTTTTTATATAATACTTGGATGAAAAGTATTAAAATGTGTTCATTTGAAATGATAAAGAAATAATTTTTTTAGCTTCAGGAATTAGATCTAATATTTGTCTTATGTGTTTTATATATCTCACATTATTAGGTGGTTAGATATATTTTCTCTTTGTCAAGAGGCAGTAATCTGAGTTATAAGTTATCTTTTATTCTTGCTCGTAATTGTAACTTTGAATAATTTCAACTATGTAAAGCATTGATCAGAAATCATGCAGATTTCTTGATATATTGATTTCTTGTTCATATAGTAAAATTTTATTTTACTTATTTTTTTTTGTGAAAAAAGAAAAGTTTATTTAAAGGTAAATTAGAGAGAGAAAGAGAAGGGAGAGAGAAGATTCACCTCCCCAGGGCGGAGAAGGGGGCCAGAACCAGGAAGCATGACAACAGCCATAGCTCAAAGAGCACATGGCCAAACCAGAGTCTAGCAAGGCAATGGCCCTATAGCAAAATTTTAATCTTTTTTTTTTTGCTACTGGGAGAAGATAAAGACAGATTATAAAAAAACCTATTTTTGAATTTCTATATCTAAAACTAGTAATGCTACCTTATATTCACATTGCGTTTTTGTTTTGCTATGTGTTAACTTATCTGATCCTCAAAATGGCCCTATGAAATGACAGTGTTAGTATCATATATTTTCTTTCTTTTATACATATTTATCTCTTCAATTATATTTCAATCAAGGTGTATTAAAATTAGCTTCTATACAACTACCAGTGATGCAGAACAGGACTTAGAAACATAGTTACTACCAGGGTAAACCTTTATGATTTAAAATCCATCTGTAAGCAATTTACAATATTCTACTGGTGGGTAATTAATTAAACACTGATTACTATTCTTTCCTTCAAGAATTGAAACAAAAGCAATTTTATTTTTATTGTCTAAAGGACTTCCTTCTCTTAAGAATGCTATCAAAAACATTCTGCTTGGCTGGTTCTCCAACATTCTTGGTCCCCAGTCTTCCTGTGTATTTCTTCTCTGCTCCCTTGTACCTTACCTTCTCTGTCCACTTTGACCTAAATGACTCCCTACCCCATCCCCACTCACAAGGATTACATTTCCTGTCTGAGGGACCCTTAGTTGATTGGGAAGAAACTTACTTTCCAACAGTGAGATGGCTAGATAGATATTAGTTTGAGAGTCTAGCCAATTGTGTAATTCTCTGACACAGTTAAGTTTACAAGACCCAGCGGAGTTTTAAATTTAATTGAATTTTCTATGCTTATATGGCATCAAAATTTTAGTCATTGTATGTTTTTCATCAAGTGTCATGAAATCCTAACTTTGCTCTTTTCTCTAGCAAATACTACTTCAGACAAAAAACTTCTAATTGTTATTGACACAAATATTCTAATGAATCATCTCAAATTTGTTAGAATTTTGAAGACAACAGAAATACCAGGTATTTATAAAACATGATTACAGATTCTGATTTTCTTTCTTGAGTTGATATTTTGTATTAACAGTGCTGTGGTTTTCTTTTCTAATGAAAACATCTCCATTTGGATATGCTAGTAAGCATATACGAGAGGGATCAAAAAAAACCCTAGAATTATCTTTTGGATGGTGGACCCCTTGTAGCATACTCAGAATTTGTTCTTCCGATTCAAGTGATCAACGAAAGTTTTTATCTGGAAATGTTACGAAGGGCATCATGATTTTTGAAAGAAATATTATGAGTTGTGGCAAACAGGTAACTGGTTCTTCCACCTTGACAATGCACCTGCCCATATCATACTGAGTGTTCAGCAGTTTTTGACCAAAATGATCCCTGTGCCCTACCCTCCCTATTCAACTATTCTTGCCCCAAGCAACTTTTTTTTGTTCCCCAATGAAAAAAGTCCTCAAAGGGAAACATTTGACTGATGTGGAAGAGATGAAACAAAAAACGGCAGAAGCACTAAAAGGCATCAAAATTGATGAGTTCAAAAACTGTTTCAAGCAGTGGAAAAAGCATCTTGATAGGTATTTTGCATCAAATGGAAAGTACTTTTTGATCTCCAGTAGTATTTATTTTATTTATTTTTTAACATTCTTTTGACACAGTATCCTCTTTTTAATTTTCATTTTTATATATTAATGTTTCCCTTTATTGTGAATTTCTTGAATGTAGAGATTATGCTTTAAAGTTTTCTTTTCTACAGCAATTTGATTTAGTAACTCAGTAAATTTTTGTTGAATTATAAGAAATCTTCTTACTTTTTAGGTTTTGATAGACTTGTGTTAATAATTCCCTGGATTGTTATGCAAGAGCTAGATCGTATGAAGGCAGGAAAACTACTAAAACATGCCCAGCACAAAGCTATCCCTGCAGTTCATTTCATCAATGACAGCCTCAAAAATCAAGATAGAAAACTATGGGGTCAATCAATACAACTTGCATCTCAAAAACTTTGTAAGTATTGTTCTCTCAGGGTGTTTCCACATTAAGATTTGTTGGGTGCTGACTCATTATTGGAGGGAAATGATGCAAAACTTTTAAAACAGTTATAGCCATTGGAATGTGAAATGAAAAGGGCATTGTGATGGTTTGTGGCTTTGTTTGAGAGTCTTTCTTTGATTTTTATTTTTCTGCTTCTCCTAGACTTACTTTCTTAGGTTGTGTCTGTATTTCACAGATGATGACTATATAGTTCTATATGCACACTGTCTATATTACAGGACTTTGGATTCCTTGGAAATTTAATACAGTTGTTGAGTGATGAGGCCAGTAAATGATTTATGTTTCTATTCAATCACTGCACACAGTTAGCATACTATGGAGACAGATGTTGTTTTCTTGTGGTTTGTCAGACTCTGTAATAATGAGGTGTTTTTGCAATAAAAGTCTATAGATTTTCTTCTGATTTTATTTTTTCTATGTTAGTTTCTTTTAAGTCATTTAAAAAATTTCTCTAGTCCAAGAACCTAAGCATGTTCCTTATGTTTTGTATAATTTGATGAAAAAAGTCTATAAGTAAAGAAATACTTTTGTCTCTGTGAAATTTCTACATATGTTTAGAAGATTTCTTTAAAAACTTGTTTCTTCCCAACTCAGAATTATTTATATATGTAGAAATATCATGGATTTATACTGTCTACTGCACTTATACTCACTGTAAGATTTGAAAGAAATCATCTTAAGATGAATCTAGCTGTAATATTAACTATAAGAAGGCTTTTGGCACTGCTGTTTAGTCTTAAATTTTTTAAGAAAAAGGGCCCCTAGCATTCACTCATTACCTAAACAGGTCATTATTAACTCTTAGTATATTCCACATGCAATGCTTATGAATTGAGTGCAGATAGTCCGTGTTGAATGACCTTGACTAACTTTAGCCATGTCTTTAACTATTTTAAAAATTATATTTATTTGATGTATTATTTCTTCATCATAGTGAGAGGAGCATAGGATTTGAAATATGAATGGCCTAGGTTTATAACCTAATCTGGGGAAAGTAAAAGATGAGGAAGCAGAATAAATGAAATAGGGGAGAAATAATCTCCATGTCATAAAATGGTTTTGACGGATAGTTGAGTTAATATATTAAACTACTTAATAGCTTAAAGTTCAGAATAGTAATGATTCTTATGTTCTCATTCTATGAAAAGCTTATACAGATTGATAAGAAAAACTATAAATCTTTCACTTATTTTGTATGTGATTTCTTTATATTGCTTCTAAGTTTAGAAAGTTACTCTTTCCCTGCCTTCTAGGAGCACTTACAGTGCTGCACTACTTTGGGTATATGAATACGTAACTTATTATGAGAGCAGTATTTAGCATATGCACTAGGAAGTCTAAAGATACTGTTCTCTTTCTAGAAATGTACCCTAAAAAAATAGTGAGAGATGCTCATAGTGATTTATATAATGGCCATCATAGCATTATTTACGCAGCAAAAAAAATTGGAAACAACATATAACACTTGGAGAAGTTGCATACATATATTGCTGTAGCTATATGAGAATACAGTGTTTTGAAAAACTTGAATACATGTAATATTAAATAGAAACAAAAACAAGATTTAAAAAACATAAGGTACAATCCCAAATTTGTTTAATTATGCATATATGCTTATTAATGATGATTAGTGGTGTTATTTAGCTGATGGGATACACGTTATTTTCATGTTATTTATAGTTTTTGAACTTTCCAGGTTTTAAGTTCGAGTCTCTGTCACCCAGGCTGGAGTGCAGTGGCTTGCTCATGGCGCTGCAGCCTCTACCTGCTGGGCTCAGGCGATCCTTCTGCCTCAGCCTCCAAGTAGTGGAACTACAGACATGCACTACCACATCTGGCTAATTTTTTGTTTTGAGTTGAAGTCTCACTGTCACCCAGGCTGGAGTGCAGTGACATGCTCACGGTCACCACAGCCTCCACCTACTGCGCTCAGTCGATCCTTTCACCTAGGCGCGCACCATCACATCTGGCTAATTTTTTGATTTATTATAAAGATGAGGTCTTTCCAAGTTGCCCAGGTTGGTCTTGAACCCTTGGGCTCAGGCAATCCTCTCACCTCGGCTTTCCAAAGTGCTGGGATTGCAGGCTTGAGCCAACGTGCCTGGCCTTGAATTTTCCAGATTTTAAATAAAATTATTTAGCTTTTATTATAAAGTAAAAATAATGAAGGTCAAAAAATGAAGTTATCTGTCACCCCCTCAACCCAGACATTTTTTCCATATTTGTATATTTTCTTTCATTATATTTTTGTTGATTCATTTATTTGCCAAATATTTGTACCAGACACTGTCCATGTGTTAGGGCTGTAACAATGAATGAGAAAAATAAACTCGGCTGTTGAGGAGATTAAGTTCTAAGATATTTTAAAAATCCTATTAACTAAAATTTATATGGAATTTAGTTTCATACTCTATGTGAGTGGAAGTCGTTGCTCTTGAAGTTCCCTTTAAGCTGACTCTTAAGTAATAAATGTATGGTACTTTTTAAGCACTTATTATCACCATACTCTGGGCCAAGTGCTTTATATACATTCTCATTTAATCCTCTAGATTAAGCACTTTGCCGAAGGATGCATACCTAGTAAGTGGAAAAGCTGGAATTCGAAACCAGACTTGTTTCCAGAATCTTTATTTTTGTCACTTTTGAACAGTACCTGTACAAGTGCTCAAAAATAGTTGTTGAATGACTAAGTATTTCATGAATATTCGTGCAGTTTTAGGTATATTTTTCAGCTCCATGTATCTTAGAAAAAGTGATTTTACGGAGAATCTTGACCTTTGATACCTTTAGAGCAGTACACTGTTACCTTTACACCTCCTTTCATCTGCCAAATTGAGTTGTTTAAAGTTAACTACTGATTTTGAATTGCCCATTTTACATTATTAATGGTATTTAATCTCTGGGCTTAAAGAAGGAAAATTGGCTGCTGTGATAGATGTCTGTCTGGCTCATTGGTTGTTCAGAGGGCATGCTATCAGCAACTGATTAGCATTTGTTAGAAATTGTGTTATCTGTTTAGGGCACATATTTTCTTCTCCTGTGTATCTCTAATTATGTTGGTTTAGAGATTAAGAAAAACAAGTCATAAGAAATTGGTTCTGTTTTGAATAGAACAGTTGCTCAATTAGTTCACAGACCTCTTAAGCTGAGAACTGTTTTAAGCATGATATAATTATGTAATTTACTTATAATCTGTAAGTGACTGAATTGATATTAGAATTTGTAGTTTTTGGTTTCTAGTCTGATGTTTAACTTACATTTCTTTCTTTTGAATTTATTAACAGCTGTTTCCTAGTCCATTTTGGTAGTAAATTAACCACTTTATTAAATCTACAAATAAATATTATATTAATTATAGATCCAGAGTTTTCAAGACATTGCTTTGCTGTCTTTTTTTTATTTAAAAAGTTTTATTGTTTAGAGTAGTTTCATATTCACAGCAAAATTGAACAAAATTGAACATATACCCCCTGCCCCCACACATGCACAGCGTCCCCTATCAGAGTGGTACATTTGTTAAAATTGATGAACCTTCATTGACACATCATCTTCACCCAGAATCATAGTTTATATTAGGGTTTAGTCTTGGTGTTGTACATTCTGTGGGTTTGGACAAATGTATAATCATAGTATCATACAAAGTAATTTCACTGTCCAAAAACTTTTGGATGCTTTTGACTTGCAAATAGAGCCTAGATTATTCTGGTGGCACTCAGATTTCTAGTGTATTAACGGTTGCTTTTGCTAAATTTGCAGATGGATTGAGTGATGAAAACAATGATGATCGAGTACTAAAATGCTGTCTTCAGCAACAGGAATTATCCCCTTGTTCTCTTGTTATTCTGTGCACGTGAGTTTCATAGTCATTCTACTCTTTTTTACAAAAATAACTATACCAAAATTTAAAAAAATCATAGTGTATTCACCATACCAAGGATCAAAAACAAACATAATTTTCTGAATCTGCTAGTAAGCCTACTCAGTTGTATCTGATATTCTTGTAATGTGTGAGCTCTTAGAAGAGTGAGATCTCAGGTGAAGTTTCATTTCAATTTAATTCATATACTCTTCAGAAAACTTTTGCTAAAGTAGGGGAAAAGTCAGTTTAGTATCCCTAGAAAATCATTGAAAAATCAAAATCTAACAATTTTTTAGTCATGAGACAAGAAGGTTATTATTTATTTAGTTTTGGGGTTGACATGGTTTATTTTGCAGTTGTGTTCTGAGTGCCTATTATAGAGTTGGACAGCCTGGATTGGTTTGGAGTCCTGGATATACTACTAATCAACTTTGTGATCTTGGACGAGTTGCTTAACTTAGTTTCTTCTGTATAATAAACAGGGAGAATAATAATATTTGCCTCATGAAGTCATTGTCAGTACTTAGTATATATAAAGGACTTAGAATAGTGCCTAGTACAAGGCAAGATATCGGTAAGAGTTTCTTCCTGTGTCTCCCTTCCTCCTGCTTCTTCCCTCCTCACTAGTATTTTCAAATTTATGAGGTCTGACAGTTAAGTTCACAAACTCGTCCTAGAAAAAGTGCTACATACCTCATTGCTGAATATCACCATGGTCACCTTTGAAGTACTCCACTGGGGAAGTTATGCACCGATGCCAATGCCCAATCCACCTGTCAAAGCAATTTTGGAACTCTTGTTTTGGGATTAACAGACACAACATTTTTTAGTTGAATGAAAATTTGTAACCTATTTTTTGGGGAGGAGGTTTGTTTGTTTGCTTTTTCTTTAAAATGGTGATAAACATGTGTATTGTATAAATCATACCTGTTATTGTGAGAATATATTTATATTCCTTAAATAGATGATGATGAGAATAAATAATGCCTACTGATAATGACAGTAATTGGAAAAACATGATAACACTATATAGTGTGCATCATTCTATGGGCTTTTCTTATGTCTATAATCCTAAATCTGGACTAGCAACTAGTCCGTATTGTCCTTCTAAACTCCAGACTAACATATTCAGCTACTTATTTGGTATCTCTACTTGAATGTCTCAGACATCTGAAACCTGTCATCTCCAAAAATGAACTCATTTTTCTTCAAAACTGTTCTCCATCTGAATTAAAAAGCACTGCATACCACCCATTTGCTAAAGCCAGAAACTTGGGGGTCATTTTTGATACCGCCTTTTCTTCATAATCTATATCCAGTCAATTAGCCAGTCCTGTGGGATCTTCTTTTCTTTATTTTTCCTGCCACCATCTTATGTCAAGCCATATTATTTTTTTCCCCTTTTGTCCTTTTCTACTCTAAGACCAATTTCTGGTCTTTCTACATCTATGCTGAAGAATTTTATTAGTCCAGAAAGGTAAAAATGGGGCTGGGTGTGGTGGCTTATGCCTGTAATCCCAACACTTGCTTTGTTGCCCAGACTGGCCTCAAGCTCTTAGACTTAAGTGATCCTTCTGCCTCAGCCTCCCAAGTAGCTGAGGAAATGCACAAATCTTGGGGTTTTTTTTCTTTGAGTTGGAGTCTCACTCTTTCGCCCAGGCTGGAGTGCAGAAGCATGCTCACGGCCCCTAGAGCCTCGACCTGCTGGTTCAGGCGATCCTTCCACCTCAGCCTTCCAAGTAGTTGGAACCATAGGCATGTGCCACCACGGCTGGCCAATTTTTTGATTTATTGTAGAGATGAGGTCTTGCCATGTTGCTCAGGCTGGTCTCGAACCCTTGAGCTCAGGCAATCCTCTCGCCTCTGCCTCCCAAAGTGCTGGGATTACAGGTGTGAGCCATCATGCCTGGCCTGAAAATGCACAAATCTTAACTGTAGAATGTTGACAGATGCATGCAATGGTGTAGCACACATCCCCGTCAATATGTAGAACACATTTGTTACCCTAGAAAGTAATGCCCTTTTGTGTATTTTTTTCTTGTTTCTTAAGTTGGAAGCTTAGATTATTTATTTGAGATTGCTATAAATGTCTCTCTAAGCACTGCTTCAGTTGTAGTCCACAAATTTTAATATGCTGTATTTTTATTTTCATTCTATTCGATATGCTTTATATTTCTCTTGTGATTTCCTATTTTACCCATGGTTTTTTAAATGTTTGTGGCATAATTCTAAATATATGCAAAATTTCCAGATATTTAATTTCATTATGGTCTGAGAACCTAATTTATATTATTTCTGTTCTTTTAAATTTGTTTTGTGGCCAGGGATATGATTTGTCTTGCTGAATGTTTTATGTGTACTTGAAGAGTATGGTATCCTGCTCTTTTAGATACAGAATTCTATAAATTTCAGTTAGGTCAAGTTGGTTGATAAGTATTCTTCAAGTCTTCTATAACCCTACAGGTTATGTGTCTACTTTTTGTGTAATCACTGAGAAAGGAATATTGAAATCTCCAACTACAATTATGGATTTGTCTATTTCTTCTTTCAGTACTAATTGTTTTGCTTCATGTATTATAAAAGTCCCTAAAGCTGTATAGCTTTCATTTGTGGTAAGCCACTGATGAATTGGGGAATACCCTCAGACAAAAAGATGGAACTTGTAGTAAGATACATACATATTAGGATTGTTATGGATGGTCTTCTTGGAGATTTGACCCTTTATCGGTTTGTCGTTATATAATGTTTTGTCGTTATAGAATATCCTTTTTTGTTCCTGATCTGAAGTCTTCTTTGTCTAGTATTAATGCTATGAACAATTCCTTCTTTCTTTTGGTTAGTATTTAAATAGTATATCTTTTTGCATCCTTTTACTTTTTACTCATCTATGTCTGTATGGTTAAAGTAAGCTTCTTTAGTAAGTTTAACATCATATAGTTGGTTGTTGCTTTTTTGACCAATCTAACAATTTTTGTCTTAAAATGATGAGTTTATATCTATTTAATTGACTGAATTAAAACCTGCCAATGTGCTAGTTATTTGGTATTTGTTCAATCTGTTCTTTTCTTCCTTTTTTCTTTTTCTTTCTCCTTTTAGATTAATTGTGAAATTTTTATGATACCGTTTATCTCCATTATTGACTTGTTTATGCCTTGTTGAAAAAACTTATGGTTGCCCTCATGTTTGCAGTTAACATCTTTACTTGATCAAAGTCTACCTTCAGATATTACACTGCTTCACATGTAATATAAGGATGTAACTGTTTTATACTGTTACTCATATCTACAGCTCTTGGATACTTTTTTTAAAAACTGTTTTAAGCCCAGCTCGGTGGCTCAGCCTGTGATCCCGCGCAGCCTGTGATCCCTCGCCTTTGGGAGGCTGAGGTGAGTGGATTGCCTGAGCCCACGGGTTCAAGACCCGCCTGGGCAACTTGGCGAGACCTCATCTCTACAATAAATAAAAAATTAGCCGGGCATGGTAGCACGCGCCTGTAGTTCCACCTACTTGGAAGGCTGAGGCGGAAGGATCGCTGGAGCCCAGCAGGTCGAGGCTGTGGTGACTGGGAGCGGCCACTGCCCTCCAGTCTGGGCAACAGAGTGAGACTCCAACTCAAAAAAACCAAAACAAAACAGCAAACAAACAAAAAACTGTTTTATTCTCTTTTTGTTTCAGTTTGCGTAATTTCTTTTGATCTGTCTTTAAGTTTGTTGTTTCTTTCCTTGCTTTTGTCGGGTATATTGACAAGCTTTTTGAAGACATTCTTCATTTCTGTTACTATGCTTTTTTATTGCTAGTATTTCCATTTCATTGTTTCTTATGGTTTTCATCA
This sequence comes from Carlito syrichta, assembly GCF_000164805.1. Classification (NCBI taxonomy): domain Eukaryota; kingdom Metazoa; phylum Chordata; class Mammalia; order Primates; family Tarsiidae; genus Carlito; species Carlito syrichta. Next base: position 371,009 of record NW_007252941.1, read on the forward strand.
CTGCTGAAATTGCTTGTCTGATTTTGCATTCTTCTCACCTTTTCCATAAAAGCCTTTAACATATTAATTGACAGTATTTTAAATTCACTGTCAGATAGCGTCAATGTCTTTTTTGTATCTGAGTCTGGTTCTGTTGATAGCTTTGTCTCTTGGTATTATGTTACTTTTCCTGGGCAGAATCTGTATGCAGATTTTGGGGCTCTTGCTTGGTAGTTTTTTTCCCTTTAATTTCTCTCTTAACTTTCTTACTACCCCGGTCAGCCGTAAATATGGTTCTCTGACATTTCAAGCCTCATAGACTGTGGTACCAAAGATGAATTGGGAAATGTCCTCAGGTAAACAGATAGAAACTCGTAGCTCTCATTAGTGTGGGTTCTGTGTCTGCTCTCCAGCGTCTGCCTACATTCTGTTGTTCTCTGGTGCCTTTATATGCTTAATTTTTTTTTGGACCAGATTTTATAATTCTCATTTGTGAGATAATTAGTATGACCAAGCTACTGTGCCATGAACAGAAGCTGAAATGCTGCTGGCGTCCAGAACAACAATTGAATAAACAGATCTGGTCATGTCACTTACCCATTGAAGCTCTTAAATGTTTTTCCATTTATTCATGCCCTTGCTTCCTCCGTAACCTCATAAATGAGCTCAGAAGAATCATACTGGTTTCTTTCCTTAATCAGCAAATCCACACTTTTTGCCTTATGCTCACTCTTGGTAAATTTGGAGTTGTCTACTCTGTGTAAATTATTTCTTTCTTTTTTTTTTATTAATCCATATTTTTTATTTTGATATTGTGGGGTACAGTTAAGGGTTAGGTATACAAATATGCTTCATTCAGGCCCCCTTGTTGGTAACAGGTGTCTCCCCGTCTCCAGACAGATGTTTACTACCATTAGTCCCATCCCCCCGCAATAGTTCCCCAACACTGTCAGTCATTTTCTTATAGTAGTGCATTGGATGATCAAGGTCCACTATATGAGTGAGAATATGCGATACTCAGATCTTTGTTTCTGTGAGAGATCACTTAGTATTATAGACTCTAGCTCCATCCAGGTTGCTGCAAAATTCATGATTTTGTTCTTTTTTATGGCTGCATAGTATTCCATTGTGTATTTGTACCACATTTTTTTAATCCAGTCCTCTTTTGATGGACAGCGTGGTTGGTTCCAGATTCTTGCTATTGTGAACAATGCTGCAATAAACATTCGTGTGCAGGTATCTTTTTTATAGAGTGATTTGAGTTCTTCAGGGTATATTCCCAGTAGGGGGATTGCACGGACATATGGGAGGTTGATGTTTAGAGCTTTTAGGAATCGCCATACTGCTTTCCACAGAGGTTGCACTAGTTTACACTCCCACCAACAGTGTAGAAGGGTTCCCTTTTCACCACACCCTCTCCAGCAGCTGTTATTTTTTGAGTTGTTGATAATTGCCATTCTGACTGGAGTTATGCCTTTGTCATACCTGGAGTTGGCAAATACTTCTTCCCAGTCTGTAGTCTGTCTTCCTGCTCTCTTGATGGTTTCTTTGGCTTTGCAGAAGCTTGCCAGTTTAATGAGGTCCCACTTGTCTATCTTATCCCTTATGGCCTGTGGGTTTCAAGTTTTGTTCAGGAATTGGATGCCAGTTCCAATTTCCATGAGGGTATGTCCTTCATTTTCTAAGGTTCTTATGGTTAGAGGTTTTACATTTAGGTCTCTGATCCATTTGGAGTTAATTTTTGTGTATGGGGATAGATAGGGGTCCTGTTTCAATCTTCTGCATGTGG
>NW_007252941.1:373019-412356 GCF_000164805.1 Carlito syrichta
TCTTGGTCGTTTGTGTTTCCATATGAATTCCTGTGTTGTTTTTTCTAGGTCTGAGAAGAATGTTGCTGGTAATTTAATAGGTATTGCATTGAGTCTGTAGATTACCTTAGGTAAGATGGACATCTTCACAATGTTTATTTTTCGAATCCATGAGCAGGGGATATTTTTCCACTTGTTTGTGTCATCTTTGATTTCTTTGAGCAGAGTTTTGTAGTTTTCATTGTAAAGCTCTTTCATGTCTCTGGTTAGGAAGATGCCAAGGTATTTCCTTTTTTTTGTGGCTATTTTGAATGGAATTGTGCTTCTTATTTGGGTTTCTGTTTGTTTATTATTGGTGTAAAGAAATGCGATTGTCTTTTGCACATTTATTTTATATCCTGAGCCTTTGCTGAAGGCCTTTATCAGTGTAAGGAGGTTTTTGACAGATTTTCTTGGGTTTTCAAGATATACGATCATGTCATCTGCAAAGGGAGATAATTTGACTTCCTCTTTTCCTATTTGGATACCCCTAATTGCCTCCTCTTCTCTGATTGCTCTAGCCACGACTTCCAATACTATATTGAACAGGAGGGTTGAGAGTGGGCATCCTTGTCTTGTTCCAGTGTTCAGGGGAAATGTTTCCAATTTTTGTCCATTTAGGAGTATGCTGGCTTTGCGTTTCTTGTAGATGACTTTTACTACTTTGAGGTATGTTCCCTGTATGCCTAGATATTCGAGAGTTTTTTTTGCATCTAATGATATAATCATGTGGTTTTTGTTTTGACATCTGTTGATGTATTTAATTACATTTATTGTTTTACGAATGTTGAACTAGCCTTGCATCCCAGGGATGAAGCCTACTTGGTCATAATGGATGATTTTTGAGATGTGTTGTTGAATCCGGTTTGCTAGGATCTTGTTGAGAATTTTAATGTCTATGTTCAGCAAAGATATTGGCCTGTAGTTCTCTTTTTTTGTTGGATCTTTACCTCGCTTGGGTATCAATGTGATGTTAGCTTCATAAAATTATTTGGGGAGGGTTCCATCTTTCTCAGTCGCCTGAAATAGCTTCAATAGGATTGGAATCAGTTCCTTCTTAAATGTCTTGTAGAATTCTGCTGGAAAGCCATCTAGTCCAGGGCTTTTTTTTTTTTGGTAGGTAGTTTTCTTATTATATTCAATTTCCTTGATTGTTATTGGTCTATTTAGGGTCTCAATTTCTTCTTGTTTCAACCTAGGCAGGTTGTGTGATGACAGAAAGTCCTCCATTTCCTTAAGGCTTTCCTGTTTGGTTCCATACAAGTGTATGTAGTAGTCTCTAATGATCTTTTGTATTTCTTCAGGGTCAGATGTGACTTCATCTTTTGTGTTTCTGATTATGCTTATTTGGTTTTTTTCTCATTTTTTCTTGGTCAGTCTAGCTAGGGGACCATCGATCTTGTTTATCCTTTCGAAGAACCAGCTTTTTGTTTCATTGATTTTTTGTATTATCTTTTTGTCTTCTATGTCCTGGATTTGGGCTTTTATTTTGGTGATCTGGATTCTTCTGCTGAAATTAGGGTTTTTGTGTTCTTGCTTTTCCAGCTTCTTTAGGTGGCTTGTTAGGTTGTGAATTTCTGTTGCTTCCATTTTCTTCATGTGTGTTTGTAGGGATATAAATTCCCCTGTTACTACAGCTTTTAAGGTGTTCCAGAGATTCTGGTAAGATGTTTCTTCATTTTCATTTGTTTCCAGATATCTTTTGATCCCTGTTTTGGTTTCATCATTGACCAGGAGTTGTTTAGCATCATGCTGTTTAGTGTCCATGTCTTTGTGGGTTTTGGTGACACCTTGTTGGTGTTGATGTTTATTTTTATTCCAATGTGGTCCGAGAAAATGCATGCTAGATTTTCGGTCCTTTTAAATTTGCTTATGCTTGATTTATGGCCGATAATGTGGTCGATCTTGGAATACGTCCCGTGTGGTGATGAGTAGAATGTGTATTCTCTGGCCTTTGGGTGGGGTGTTCTGTAGGTATCAATTAAGTCCATTTGGTCCAGAGTCACATTGATGTTCCGGATCTCATTGCTGATTTTTTGTCCCTATGATCTGTCGAGGGTTGTGAGTGGGGTCTTAAAGTCCCCAGTTATGGTGGTGTTAGAGTCAATATCTTTCTTTAGTTTTCCTAGGAGTTGCTTTACAAAAGTTGGTGCACCTATGTTAAGTGCATATATGTTTAGGATAGATATTTCTTGTTGATGGAGTGAACCTTTTATCATTATGTAGTGGCCCTCTGTATCTTTTTAAATTTTTGATAGAAATGGTATTTTGTCTGAAATTAGGATCGCGACTCCTCCTTTCTTTTGTGTTCCATTCACCTGGAAATTTGTTTCCCATCCTCTTACTTTGAGTCTGTAAGTGTCCTTTCTAGTGAGATGGGTTCTCTTTAAGGCAGTATATTGTTGCCTGGTGATATTTTGTCCATGTCTTTTCAGTGGTGCATTTAGTCTATTCACATTAAGGCTAATTATTGAAATGTGAGAGTTCGTCCCTATCATAAAGTTCTTATAGCGTTGTTCCTCCACTTGATTTATTGTCTTTCTATTGTTTTGGGGGTTGGTTCATGTGTATTTTATTCTTTTTCCTGTACTCTTGTGAAGAACGTTGCTCCTTTTTTCCCCTTTTCTTCTGTGTTTAGTACTTTCTTAAGTGTTTCATGTAGTGGTGATTTGGTGGCAGCGTAAGTTCTTAGGGATTGGATATCTGGGAAAGATTTTAATTCTCCCTCGTTGATGAAGCTTAATCTGGCAGGGTAGGTTATTCTTGGTTGAAGTTGTTTATCTTTTAGGACTTTGAAGATAGGGCTCCAAGCTCTCCTAGCCTGCAGGGTTTCTGTAGTTAAATCTGCTGCTATTCTGATTGGTCTTCCATGGTAGGTGTTCTGGCCTTTTTCTCTTGCTGCCTCTAAGATTTTTTCTTTTATGCCTACTTTGTTTAGGCGAATTATTATGTGTCTAGAAGTTGGTTTTCTCATTTGTTGTCTTGCAGGGGTTCTCTTGATCTCTTGTATTTGAATTTTTGCATCAATGATTAGATAAGGGAAGTTTTCTTGAATGATCTCATGGAAGGTTTGTTCCAATGTGGTCTCTGTCTCTCTTTCTGCCTCAGGCACACCAATTACTCTTAGGTTAGGCTTCTTGAGGTAATCATTCATCTTTTGAAGGTTTTTTTCCGTGTTTTTGAGCTTGTTTTCCGTGTTTTTGAGAGTTTGGGTTAGTTCTGTATTTTGGTCCTCAAGCTCTGAGATTCTTTCTTCTGCTTGGGTAATTCTGCTTTCCATGCTGATATCAGTTTGTTGTTTATTTCATTCACAGTATTCTTTATTACTGTTATTTCAGATATCAGCTTCTTTCTGGTTTCTTCTTGAGTTTCCTCAATTCTTTTTAATCTCTCCATTAATGTCTTGATGTCTAGGTTTGTATTTTGAGACCAGTCATTCTGGGGGGTCTTCATTGTTTGCATTCTGAAGTCAGTTTTATCAGTGTCTGCCCACCCAGGAGTCTGGGAGAGACCTATATTCTTCTTTTGGTTTTTCTTCATTTGTGTAGATTTTTCTCTCTCATTCCTTAGTGGATAAAATTCCTTGAGTTCTAATCTCTAGCCTCTCCCCTCTGTTTTTGTTGCAGGCAGGCAGTCAGTTAGCTTGTTGCCTGGGAAATCTGTGACACTGGTCTCTATTCAGCGTAGAGGAGGGCTTTGTCTCCTGTTTAATGACGTCACCGTGGGAACTGAGGTGGAGGCTCTGATAGGTGGGCGGGGCGATGTGATGTAAATATGCCTTGAAAATGGCAGAGGTGGTAGTTTTCCTTTCACTTTTAGGTATGCTCCTGTGGGACTCTAAGTGGGACCAACTGCACAGCTGGGCGCTGGATCCAGGGTGCTACCAGCAGGTTGGAGTGGGGGAGAGGGTCGAGCGTTTCCTCCTCTGGAGTTGGAAGTCTGTAGTTGGCACCTTACACCAGCTTGGGGTTCTTCCCCCTTACACAGGCTTGTGATCGCATGCTGAGTGCCTCAGCCAGGGTGGGCCCCGGGCTTCAGATCTCCAAAGCTCCAGGGGGCAGGTGGTGGCTCCAGGTCCCTCACAGGGCACTTTAGCCAGAAATGGAACCGGTATCTCTGAGGGGCAGGCGCTCAGAGCCTCTCAGAGCCTCCTTGCGTGACCGGCAGCTTGGCGCTGGGTGCTGGTCGTGATGATGTAGCCAGGGATGGAGCTGGGATCTGGGATTTGGGATTCCCCAGCCAGCCAAAATCACATATAGTGGAGCAGCTGCAGTCCGGCTGCAATGTCTGGCCCTGCGTGGGACCAAAAGTCCCCAGGCCTCGTACCAGTGCGGCTGGCAGTGGGCAGGGGGGTGCTGGAAGAAAAGTAATAGTCTTTTTGGGAACTCACGTTCGAGAGTCTCAGGGATCCACCTATGCCGTCGCCATCTTCAGGTTGCCAATTTCATAAATTATTTCTTAAACTATAGATCTCTCTATTTATTTCTCTTTGGATAATCATATTCCTGTGTTCAAATTCAGCTCTCAATTATGGTATAACTTTAGACCTCTATACCTCAATTTCCTACCTGTGAAATGGGAATAAAATTAGTACCACTTCAACCCAGAGGTTTGTTGTGAGAATTAAGTAGATTAATATATATAAAGTGCTTAGAATGGTGCCTGGTGCCAGGGAAACACTCAGTAAAAATAAATAATTATTTATTGTATATAAATAATTAAAATGATAAATAATGCATAATGATTATTCCCCAAAGTTCATGTTATTGGTTTACTCTATGTAGATTTACTGTTTACAAAATTATTTACTGAGTTTTATTGTTTGTAAATTCCTTTATTGTCTGTTTTTAAAAAATTGTTATCCTTTCCTAATATTATAAAATGAAAACCACCAGCCTTTCACTGGATCCTGTATATTTTGAGTTGTCATGTGGTTTATCTTATAAAACATAAAAAATATTTTTTCCTTCTAACCCCAATCTTAGGGATGACAGAAATTTAAGAAACAAAGGCCTAATAAGTGGTGTGAAGTCACTCAGTAAAGAAGAATTGAGTGCAGAGTTATTAAACATGTCTCTGAACACAGATGTATGTCATCAGCCTTGTATTTCTAAGCAACAGTTGAAAGCAGGTAGTATTCTTACTGTAAATAATTAGAAATATATCTTATTTTATGCACTAAGAATATAACATTAGAATTTAAAGTAAATTTTCCTCTTGTACATTTAAAATAGCATCAAGTTTAGAATGCTTTCTGGCATGTAAATAGTAGAAATAAATGAAAATTATAATAGTAATCCAAGAGAAAACATAATTTTAACATTATTTAATATTATCACCTTTTATATATCAAAACAGTTTGATTTTTTGATCCCTACAGTCACATCATTTTTGCATATTTATAATCCTTGTGTACATGCTTTTTTCACCTTCGTTTTCTCCAAGTGAAACAGTATACCTTTTAAATTAATAGCAGATATAGGAAATAGTCCTTTGAAGTAGAAAAACTTTTTAAATTTCTTTTAAAAATTAGTTTCATGTTTATAACCTCCCATTTATACAGTAAAAACTCAGTAATAGGGAAACTTTTTTTTTTTTGAGTTGGAGTCTCACTCTGTCACCCAGGCTAGAGTACAGTGGCACGCTCACAGCCACACTAGCGTCAACCTGCTGGGTTCAGGAGATCCTTCTGCCTCAGCCTTCTAAGTAGCCAGAACTAAAGGCATGTGCTACTACGCCTGGCTGATTTTTTAAAAAAATTATTTATTGTAGAGACAAGGTCTCACCATGTTGCCCAGACTGGTCTTGAACCTGAGCGCTGAGGCTATCCTCTTGCCTCAGCCCCCCAAAGTGCTGAGATTACAGGCAGTAATAGGGAAACTTACAGAACTCTAGTAATAATTTTCTTTTTTTAACTTTTAAACTAATAATTTAGAAAAGTAAAGGCAATACATTATTTCATCTCTTTTAATCTGTCTGCAGCTTATATTTGATGGAATATTATGTTAAATCTGACATTATTTATAAATACATCCCACCTTTTCCTTCTGGGTAGAATAATTGTTGAAGTCTCTGATACCATGTTTATTTTATATATAACTGTATACATGTTCATATATACTCATATGCCACTTATTTATCCCTTTAAAATAACATACCCTTTGTCATAATATTCAAACAGCATTTGAAGAAGTATTCTAGAAGGGTATTCTAGTTTATGGTTTTTCAGAAATAGTGTGCTTTCAATTTGCCTGTTATATTAACCATTACTTTAAATTCTTAGTTTGCATTTGTAGAGATAAGCCACTTAATATTTTTAATTTTACCATAAGAAAATTCTAGTTGTTTTCACATTTCTAAAAAGTAATGTTAATGAAGTGACATCACTTGAAATAATTAAAGCTCTTTTTAAAAGAGGAGGGCATAGTCCATGTGCAGAAACTTTGGGAGGCCAAAATGGGAAGTTTGCTGAAGGCGAGGAGTTCAACACCAGCCTGGTCAACATAGCAAGACCCCATCTTTCTTTCTCTCTCAAAAACAAAACAAAACACAGTAACAATCATAAATAAAAGGGTATGAAAGTGGTTAAGCTGGAAATTTATTGATGGAGCTGAGTTTAGAAAAATATTCCATTTTGGCGAAAAAAACCCCATTTTGATCCCCAGCTCTTGTTTTTGTGTTGTAAATAAATACCAAGGCATTCTTTTTTTGCAAAGTAATTAAATTGTAATTAAAATACCACATTTCTTACTATTTTTGAGTAAAAATATTTAGTTGCTTTTTGGTAAAAATAGATTACTTTGCATTTGCTAAAATAATATATTTATATTATAGTTAAAACATCTATAATAGAGATGTATTTTTTTGTTTTTGTTTTTTTTTGAGTTGGAGTCTCACTCTGTCACCCAGACTGGAGTGCAGTGGCTGCTCCCGGCCACTGCAACCTTGACCTGCTGGGCTCCAGCAATCCTTCCACCTCAGCCTTTCAAGTAGCTGGAACTACAGGTGCGGGCTACCACGCCCGGCTAATTTTTTTGATTTATTGTAGAGATGAGGTCTCGCCAAGTTGCCCAGGTGGGTCTCGAACCCACGGGCTCAGGCAATCCACTCACCTCAGCCTCCCAAAGTGCGGGATTACAGGCTGAGCCACTGAGCCTGGTGAGATGTATGTTTCTTAAGTGCTATTTTGAAAATAAAGTCTTGGTTTGTTTTCTAGATAATTCAAATACTAATTATGTACATAAAATGTGTATTATTTGTGGCCAAATACTAACTACATATGTTTAATATTTACTATTAGCACCCTAAATAAAGCCTGTAACTATCTGTTTTAAAGAAGCAACACCCTTGGAAGAGAGTTGTGGGGATGAATCTACAAATTCTGGACTGTCTATTCTACTTGAAAGCATCATATCTGATCTTGAAAAATCTCTTGGAACAGCTTTATCCTCAATATTAGAAACAGAAATGAAAATTGCTTTTGGAAACCTCTGGATGGAGGTGATTAGTTGACCTCTATTAGTTGAAATTTTTATTGCTGAAGATGTGTTATCTTATTTTAAGAAATCACCTTTATGAAATATATAAACTTTATCGTAATAATTTATATCGCATTAAACTTCTTTCCAAGTTTTTGAAATAACTTTTTGACGTGAAATGATGGACCTCTTTTAAAGGTTAGAAATATGTGTTGTCATTTGTTTTTTTAGTCAACAGCTATTTATTGTGTCAGATGCACTCTTGTCAGATGCACTGTCCCATAGTGCTTAAATTGAATTCAGAAAAAATTTCTCTCATTTAGTTTAATTTGAGTCAAAATGTCTAGTATAAGGCAGGGGTCCCCAACCCCAGGGCCACATACCAAGACAGACCCATGGCCTGTTAGGAGCTGGGCCACACAGTAGGAGTTGAGCAGCAGGTGAGTGAACGAAGCTTCATTTGTGTTCATAGCCACTCTCCATCACTGGCATTACTGCTTGAGCTCCATCATCTGTCATATTAGTGGTGGCATTAGATTCTCATAGGAGTGCAGACCCTATTGTGTACTGCACATGCAATGGATCTAAGTTTTGTGTTCCTTATGAGAATCTAATGCTTGATGATCTGAGTGGAGCTGAGGTGGTGATAGTAGCACTGGGGAGCAGCTGCAAATGCAAATTAACATTAGCAGTGAGGTTTGACTGCACATTGGTTGTGGACTGCTGGTATAAAGAATCTCCTTAGCAATATATATTCAGAAAAAGCAATGTGTATTTTGGATTATGAAAGAAATTATAAATGAAAGAATCATAGTATAAATTGTTCATATTAGCAAGGTATTTTGAATTTTCTTTAGGTTCATACCTTTTTGGAATGAATAAAAAACACCACATTTAACTGTAGCGATCTTAAAAGTTCTGTTTAATGTTTTCTTTTGCTGTTCACAATTTATAGGTAGGAGAAACATGATTTCCCATCAATTGTAACTTGTTTCTATTCCAGCTATTCAGTGAATTTCTAATGTTTGCCAGTATGTTTGCTACTTGATTATACTATCAAGTGTTGAACCAGAATAATGAAGAGTGATCAGAATTTACTAGGAGCATTGATATTTAATAGTAGAGAAAGTTATTGCATATGAATGAATAGAACTAAATAATTCATTTTCTTTATAAATATGTCTTTGCAAGACATCTTTTTTGATATCTTTTTTCTATATAGATTTCCCCCCAGTTTTATGAAATATTTTGATTGATTTTCTCATAGGAATGACTATGTTGAAAAATAAATTGAAGGACCTTTACTGATTAAAACTATGCTTCCACTGATTAGAACTATGCATTCTTTTTTGAACATATAGGTTCTGAAACTTCAAAGATTAATACTGAGTCTTACAAAAGCAATTTGCAATGGAATTTGCTTTTTAAGATTATGATGGACTTTTTTTTGAATTGGAGTCTCACTCGGTCGCCCAGACTGGAGTGCAGTGGCCACTCCCGGCCCCCGCAGCCTTGCCTGCTGGGCTCCGGCGATCCTTCTGCCTTAGCCTTCCGCGTAGCCAGAATTACAGGCATGTGCTACCACGCCTGGCTGATTTTTTAATTTATTGTAGAGATGAGGTCTCGCTGCCCAGTAGGGTCTCGAACCCGCGGGCTCAGGCAATCCATTCACCTCAGCCTCCCAAAGGCGTGAGATTACAGTCTGAGCCACCGAGCCTGGCAAAATTATGATAGACTTTTTAATAAAATATCTTTTAATTAAAAAGAATTCAACTAATATTTCCTAGGAATATATGTAGGCATTCCTAAGTAGGTACTTTTTAATAATAGGAACAATAAATCCATAGATGCTAATTTTTAAAAAAATGCTCTTTAGATGCTGTACCTGAAACCACCATGGACTCTAATACATTTATTACAGTGCTTTAAAAAACATTGGTTGGCTGTGTTTGGATTAGTTATGGAAAAGAACTTGCTTTTAACTATTGAGAGCCTATACGAAAATCTATGTAAAGGTATGAATCTTTTATTTTTCTCTTTAGCAGTGTCGTATTAAAGTATTAAGTCAGACTAGCAGATATATTCCATGGGATGTAAAGATGAATAAATGAAGAATTTGTCAATTAGTTCTTAACCATTGATACTTTTAATTTCTAAAGAGAATTTGTGACAGCTGGATGGATGGCTGCGGCTCATAGAACTTGTAACTATAATGGCATCCTTGTTCATGATGTTTCTAGATATTGTGATTATATAATTTTTAATCATGTTTACTTTGCAAACTTTTTAAACCATGTTTTATAGTTTATTCAAAATATGCAAATAGATTCTTTTTTTTTCATTTCTCACTGCTTAACACAAACTTTGAGCACATTTCACGTACTAATTTTCAAAATAGTATATCAAGGTTTCTGTCTAAACTACATGGATAAGGAATAGGAAATCTTTGACTTTGGTGCATAGTGAATTTTAGAACTGGAAGAGACCACAGTGAACCATTAATTGGTGATTTTTAAACTATATTGAATAGAACTTTGGGATTCTTGATGTGCCTCTGCTGATACTTATGGGTAGAAAGATTGATGGAGAGCCTAGTAGGTGGTGCCTTTGGTTCTCAGCCCTATCTTTAGCCAGACCAGCTTTTTAAAAAAAAGTTTTCATATGGAGATTTCATGTAGGATTTGAAAAAAAGTATCTCTGCTGAAAAGAAAAAGTTGTGAAAAGCACTAATAAAATATTATTAAAACTTGTGTGTTATGATCAAGGAAACTAGCTCTGAGTTGAAGAGTAGCTTGTGCAAAGTCAAACAGCTAGATATGTCCTGCTATATCTTTAAAAAGGCAAACTATAATCATTGTTAGTGGTTCAGTTGGTTCTTAATTGTTTTCAAAGTCTTCAACATTAAGTGATCTATTCTGTTTATTATTTTATTTATGACATATATCCAGCCTACTTCTAAAACATAAATGTGATGGAGTATATGTTATAACCTGAGTATAAGAGGGCCATTAAATTAAATTTAAGGCATAAGAGCCAGGCAATGAAGAATATGAGATGGTTCATCATAAAACATATGCAAACAATTGTTGCAGCACTTGAGCAAAGATTTTAACACTATTCCTTCTGGAAGCTAAGACAAAAGGGGGGAAGGGGAGGCATATTCTATGATAGATGCACCTCATTGTCTGTCTTTTCCCTGAAGTATAAACTCTTTGAAAATGAGTTGTTCTCATAGAAGTAGAGAGTTAGAAAAGTGATTATCAGAAGATGATGAGGGATGATAGGATGAGATTGGTCAACAGGTACAAAGCCATAGTTAAATAGGAGTAATAATTTCCGGTGTTCTGTTGCATACGAGGAAGAGAAAAGTTAAAAATTATATATTGTATATTTCAAAATGGCTATAAGAGAACTTTTTAAAAAAATGTTTTCATCACAAAGAAATGATAAATGCTTAAGAGTAGGGGTTCCCAATCCCAGTCTGTGGACTAGTAGCAGTCCGTGGCCTGTTAGGAACAGCAGGAGGTGAGTAGCAGGTGAGTAGAGTGCTTTCTGTCATATCAGCAGAGGCATTAGATTCTCATAGGAGCAAAGCTATTTACCCTTATTTAATCATTATGCAATGTGTGTGTGTGTGTGTATATATATATATACACACACACACACACACACACACACATATATGTGTATTAAAACATCAAGCTGTACTTCACAAACATATACAATTATTACGTGTTAATCATAAGTAAAATCAAATAAACCAATCAATAGGAAATCCTTCTAGGGGATTTAAAGCACCTAGTCAGTCCCTTTGTAGATGGGCATAGCTTAGTTGATTCTTTTAAAAGAGAAAGTCCATAGACTATGTGTAATCTCAAACAAAGTTAGTTTAAAAAGTAAGGTATCCTGCGGTGGCCTGGAGTGGCCACTGCACTCCAGTCTGGGCGACGGTGTGAGACTCCAACTCAAAGAAAAAAAAAAGGTATCTAGTTGCCACCTTCAATGGCATTTGTTTTTCCTTGGTAAGGTGCTCTGCTTTTACATGTAGCTGAGAGGTGGTAGGTGGCTGCTCTAACTGGCAGTAAGGAGAGAAGTAAAGATGATGACTGTACCTTCTTATGCTAAAAATCAACTTTTTCAGTCATTGTGTGCATAACTTTTTGGTTCTTAATCTAGAAGAACTGGATGCCTAATGTTTAATGATTTGTGAAGAATACAGCATATGTCATGAGATTATAAACGTACCTCTTGCTCTAAGATAATTTTGAATACAAAAAATCACAGTGTATGGTTTTGTGTGCTATCTTAATAGTATTTTTAGCTGTTGAACTACAAATGTGTTTAGCTTCAGTATGCCAAACATGTATCCTTAGATCAATTCATAGGAAATTTGTTGGAAAACGACTGGTATCTTTTTATGACTTTGTTATTCATATTAACTTTAAAGACTTATTGACCTTATTGCATGTGGATTTCTCTTTTTGCTTTGTCTGTATACTGAATCAATCATTGTTCTTTCCCTTTCCCCATAATCGTTATAAGACAAATCATGATTAATGTAAGGATAGAAGCCTTACTAAACATAGTCTATATTCAAGAAGCGTCCTTAAAGGAAGTTGTGCCATTATATCTTCCTCAGGAGATTTTATTTATTTATTTATTTATTTATTTATTTATTTATTTATTTATTTATTTATTTTGAGTTGGAGTCTCACTCCATCGCCCCAGTTTATTTATTTATTTATTTATTTATTTTGAGTTGGAGTCTCACTCCATCGCCCCGACTGGGGTGCAGTAGCCGCTCCTGGCCACTGCAAGCCTCGACCTGCTCGGCTCCGGTGAACCTTCCGCCTCAGCCTTCCGAGTAGTTGGAACTACAGGCACACGCTACCACGCCTGGCTAATTTTTTTGATTTATTGTAGAGATGAGGTCTCGCCAAGTTGCCCAGATGGGTCTTGAACCTGCGGGCTCAGGTAATTCACTCACCTTGGCCTCCCAAAGCGTGGGATTACAGGCTGAGCCACTCAGCCTGTCCTGGAGATTTTATGGGTTTACTAAATCTGTTGTCTGTCCTTATTTAGCATCTTTCATGTCTCCTTTCCACAGTAATATAAACTAGTCATTTACTTTATTATTATTATATTAGTGGTAGTAGTAGTATTTTCTTTTCTTTTTTTTTTTTTGAGTTGGAGTCTCACTTTGTTGCCCAGGCTGCAGTACAGTGGCTGCTCCCGGCCACTGTAGCCTCGACCTGCTGGGTTCCGGCGATTCTTCTGCCTCAGCCTTCCAAGTAGCTGGAACTACAGGTGTGTGCTATCACGCCCAGCTAGTTTTTATTTATTTATTTATTTATTGTGGAGATGAGGTCTTGCCAAGTTGCCCAGGTGGGTCTCGAACCTGCGGGCTCAGGCAATCCACTCACCTCAGTCTCCCAAAGGCGTGGGATTACAGGCTGAGCCATCGAGCCCAGCTAGTAGTAGTATTTTCAGAGACAGTGTTTCACTTTGTCACCCAGGCTGGGGTACAGTGGCATGATCATAGCTTACTGCAGCCTCAAACTCCTGTGCTCAAATTATGCTTCCACTTCAGTCTCCTGAGTAGCTGGGACTGCAGGTGCTTACCACTACCCCTAGTTTATTTATTACTGTAGAGACAGAGTCTTAACTACATTGCCCAGGCTGCTCTTGAACTCCTGGGTTCAATCTCCCAGAGTGCTGGGATTATAGGTATTAGCCACTGTACCCAGCCTCTGTCATTGGCTTTGAAAAGAACTAAAAGTATTTCTGTAAGGAAATATACTGGTGTTTTTTTGAGGGGATAGGAGGGTATAGGAGAAACCAGAGGCTTGGGTATAACCACACATTAGAGCTTCTGAATATTTTAGAATTAAATATTAAAATATATTTTTTATTTCATTTGACCCTTCAGGGTTTCACAAGCCAGTTCTGGTGTGTAAGTGTTAAAGAGGAACTCTGTTTTCTTAAAACTCATGCCAATGAACAACCAACCGTACTTATATCTCAGAATATAATTGAGTCTCTAAAACTGTGAACATCAAAACAAAAACAAGCAAACATGTTATAACATGTTTATTTTGAGAACTGTTATGTAGCATTCTGCGTTAATAATATTTGCAAGCGGGGCTCGGTGGCTCAGCCTATAATCCCGCGCCTTTGGGAGGCTGAGGTGAATGGATTGCCTGAGCCCGCAGGTTCGTGACCTGCCTGGGCAGTGAGACCTCATCTCTACAATAAATCAAAAAATCAGCCGGGCATGGTAGCGCATGCCTGTAATTCCAGCTACTCGGAAGGCTGAGGCAAAAGGATCGCCGGAGGCCAGCAGGTCAAGGCTGCGGTGGCGGGGAGCGGCCACTGCACTCCAGTCTGGGCGACAGAGTGAGACTCCAACTCAAAAAAAAAAAAATAATAGTAATAATAATATTTGCAGAGGTAAGGTAGTGTTGGAATACTATCTAAAGTCGCCAATTAATATGTCTTTAGAGACGGATCTAGCAGACAACAGTTGGTAAGGATAATTATAATTTTAACTTATTCTAACGTACTAAAGGCATTAAGTAAATAATAAATGGAGGGTGAGCAGCTCTCTTAATGGAAATAATTTTTCTATTCTGAGTGGGTTGTGTCATTAAAAAGTTACTTAATTTCATTGTTTATAACTTTTTAAATCTTTGAAATTATTGTCACTATCTCTCCTAACTAGTTTGAGAAGTTAATGCAAGGTATTTTAGTTCATCGAGAGAAAATTATTATACCTTTAAATTATTTTTTTGTAGATTATCTAACCTTAATTTACAGGAAAAACATTCTGCAGGATTCTCTTGCTTCTTACTCTTGCCTAAATTGTTTACTTTTTTGCTGTTGTCTTATATACATAGAGATAACACATTTTTTCAGAAACTCTAGTATTGAGTATCATGTAATAGAATTAAATATGTCACTACATGATAACTGAGTTGATTATGAGAGGTACTGCATGTAAGGTACATGCTTAATTACTAAAACATGATTCTTCTGGTAATCTGTATATAAAACAGCCACAGGTTTGAAAATCTGTGGTTTGACTTATTTATTTGGTGATTATTCCTCTTTGCTGAAGAATGTAATATTCTTTCACTTTACTTTTACTTTGAAGGTTAACCACAATAGGACTCCTGAAATCTGAATGCGTAATACCGGAATCAACTTGGAGGACTTTGTCTATAACTAAATCTGTTTAATTGTTGCTCTTTACACCAAGGGATGAGTTAGAGGTGGCATGTAGATGTAAATGCATACTCTTCTTAAATTTCAAAATTAATGTTAGATCAGGGTTCCAAAGACATTTTAATGATGTAAATACATTCTTACATAGTTTTATTTCTTAATTTTCTGTTACCAGCTAATAATGCAGTGGATTTTACAACAGTGAAATTCCTGCTTCAGGATTCTAAAAGTTTGTTGCATGCTTTCAGCACAAGGTCAAATTATGATGGCATTCTTCCACAAGCCTTTGCCCAAGTAAACAAACTGCTCCAAACATTTGCAGAGGTAAGATAGTGCTGTAATGTGATCTAAAGTAGCCAATTAATACATTCTAAAGATATATCTATCAGACAAAAACAGTTGGTAAGGATAATTTAATTTTAACTTATCTAGCATACTAAAGGCATAAAGTAAATAGTATATCAATTGAATGGAGAGTGAGCTCCTCTTATCAAGTTATACACATCTTTTTATGGAAGTTGTATCTCTACAGTTGTTGGTATTTTATATTATTTCATTTATGGATAGAAGAAGACTATTTATAGTTACTTGACTTAGTTTCAGTGCCCTAGGACAGTGGATCTCATATGCATCAAAAACACTTAGGAAATTTTTTTAAACATGCAGATGCCAAGACTCTCTCAAATCCTACTGAATCATATTTTTGACTGTGGTGCCCAGTAATGTTGTTCTTATTTTACTTTGTATTTTGAAATAATTTCAAACTTATGAAAAAGTTACAAGAGCTTTACAGAGAACTCCCATATATATCCTTCACCCTGATCCACAGAATGTTAACATGTCCTCACATTTGCTTTATTGTTTTCCCTATCTTCCTACCTACACACTTGTCTGTCTACCTATCCATATTTTTTTTCTGAGTTATTTTACTATTTTATTTTATTTTTAGAGTCAGGTTCTTGCTCTGTGGTCCATGCTGGAGTACAGTGGTATGATCATAGCTCACTGCAGTCTCAAATTCCTGGGCTCAGTTGATCCCCCTGCCTCAGGCTCCCAGTAACTGGAACTACAGGCTCATGCCACTGTTCCTGGCTTATTATTTTATTTTTTTGTAGAGATGGGGGTCTTGCTTTATTGCTTAGGTTGGTCTCAAACTCCTGGCCTCAAGTGATTCTCCTCCCTTGACCTCCCAAAGTGTTGGGATTATAGGTGTGAGCCACTGCGTCTGGCCGTGTTTGAGAGTGTGTTGCAGATATGATGCCCCCTTTACCTCTCTAAATATTTCCATATGTATTTCCTTAGAAATAATTATATCTTATGTAAATACAGTATAATTAATCAAGAAATTAACATTGCTATAATAGTTATCTCATCTGTGAAACTTATCCAAACTTCGCCAAATGACAAGATTTTTTTTGCTTTTTTTTAGACAGGGTCAATGGCACGATCATGACTCACTGCAGCCTTGAATTCCTGGGCTCCAGTGAGTCTCCTGCCTCAGCCTCCCAAGTAACTGGGACTGCAGGTGTACACCACCATGGCCAACTAATTTTTCTATTTTTTTATAGAGACAGGATCTTGCCCAGGCTTGTTTCAAACTTGTGGTCTCAAGTGATCCTTTCACTTTAGTCTCCCAAACTGCTAGGATTACAGATGTGAGTCACCTCAGCTGGCTTGAATTTTTTTAAAAAACAAATATCGTGGGATTTTTTTGCAGCCACCCTAATGCTGATGCCTTTGCACCTTTTATTTATTTATTTATTTTATTTATTTATGTTTTGAGTTGGAGTCTCACTCTGTCACCCATACTGGAGTGCAGTGGCCGCTCCCGGCCACCGCAGCCTCTACCTGCTGGGTTCCAGCGATCCTTCCGCCTCAGCCTTCCGAGTAGCCGGAACTACAGGCACGCGCTACCACACCCGGCTGATTTTTGATTTATTGTAGAGACGAGATCTCGCCAAGTTGCCCAGGCGGGTCTCGAACCCGCGGGCTCAGGCAATCCACTCACCTCAGCCTCCCAAAGGCGTGGGATTACAGGCTGAGCCACCGAGCGCGGCTGCCTTTGCACCTTTTAAAAACTTAACTGTGTAAATTTTGTCTCCAGTAATACTCTATTTCTACAGTCTTCTAATTTCAAATCTAGAAGAATCTGGAAGTTTTATATGCCAGAAACAGCTCAAAAAAACCTCAGTATCACAACTACTAGAGGAAATATTAATGAGGTTTTTATCCAATATAGATAACATATTCTCTTCTTTCTTTGAGGAGCTGATTTGGCCAGGTTTTCTTTATTGATTTTTCATGGTCAGATAGGCTTACTACCTATGAAATAATCAAATAATTAGATTATATTTAGTCATAGTTGGTGAGGAGAAGAAGCATCTTTTTTATAAACTAATAATTGTGTGAAAAAAAATTTTTTTTAAGAAAGCAGGATTTATTGAGAGGATGGAAAAGCTCCCATAGTGGGAGGGGACCCAAGGGGGTCGCGATATTTCTTGAGGAAATAATTGATTTGAAGGGTGATGTGATCTTTTGGTTTGAGGTGACCAAAACATTGGTAGTTTTGGCCGGGCGTGGTGGCTCCTGCCTGTAATCTCAGCACATTGGGAGGCTGAGGTGAGAGAATTGCCTGAGCTCAGGGGTTCGAGATCAGCCTGGACAACTTGGTGAGACCTTGTCTCCGCAATAAGTCAAAAAAATTAGCTGGGCGTGGTGGCGCACACCTGTAGTTTCAGCTACTTGGAAGGCGGAGGCGGGAGGATCTCCTGAGCCCAGCAGGTTGAGGCTGCAGTGACTGTGAGCAATGCCAGTACACTCCAGTCTGGGCGACAGAGTAAGACTCTGACTCAAAAAAAAAAAATTATTTATTTTTATATGGTAAGTGTGGTCTATTCTTTCCTACCAAGAAACAAATATTATCCTTTCCCATCACAGAACTGAGTTATTTTTTCTTTTCTTTTTCCTTTTTTTTTTTTGAGTCAGAGTTTTACTCACCCAGACTAGAGTACAGTGGCATTATTATAGCTAAAACAGCCTTGATCTCCTGGTGTCAGGCTGTCCTTCCATCCCAGTCTTCCAAATAGCTGGGACTACAGGCATGCGCCACCACACTGGCTAACTTTTTTGATTTATTATAGAGAAAGAGGTCTTGCCATGTTGCCTAGAGTAGTCTCCTGGGCTCAGACATCCCTCTCACATTGGTCTCACAAAGTGCTGGTATCGATTACAGGTGTGAGCCAGTGCACATAGCCAGAATTGAGTTCTAAATCGTATCTTCAGTGAAACAAATGTGGTGAACAAAATTGAAAGTTTGGGATATGTACAGCCTTAATAAATCATTAAGATTATTGAGGATAAAACAAACTTTAGGATTGATTGAGATAAAAATAATGTCAAATTTTAATTCTTCAAGCCGGGCTTGGTGGCTCAGCCTGTAATCCTGCGCTTTGGGAAGCTGAGGTGAGTGGATTGCTTGAGCCCATGGGTTCGAGACCCGCCTGGGCAACTTGGCGAGACGTCTTTACAATAAATCAAAAATTAGATGGGTGTGGTAGTGTGCGCCTGTAGTTCCAGCTACGTGGAAGGCTGAGGCGGAAGGATTGCTGGAGCCCAGCAGGTCGAGGCTGCGGTGGCCGCGAGCGGCTACTGCACTGCAGTCTGGGCAACAGAGGGAGACTCCAACTCAAAAAAAAATGTATATTTTAATTCTTCATCAGTTAGAAACCTAGAGATGGGAGATACCATAAAAATGTGATGTTTAAATTTAATTGTTGATTAGAAAATGGTATATCTGCAATATTGCCTTCTACATATTTATTTATTTATTTATTTATTTAATTAATTTATTTTTTGAGTTGGAGGCTCACTCTGTCGCCTCGACCTGCCGGGCTCCAGTGATCCTTCCGCCTCAGCCTTCCAAGTAGCCGGAATTACAGGCGCGCGCTACCACACCTGGCTGATTTTTTGATTTATTGTAGAGATGAGGTCTCGCTGCCCAGGTGGGTCTCAAACCCGCAGGCTCAGGCAATTCACTCACCTCGGCCTCCCAAAGCATGGGATTACAGGCTGAGCCACCGAGCCCGGCTTCCCTCTATATATTTAAATCATTGAATTGTTATTTATAAAGTTATCTATTCCTGGATCTTGAATTTTCAGTTGCTACAATAGCAAGAGATTCAGGAAGGCTAGTAACAAATTTTATTTTTATTTTTTGTAGAGACCAAATCTCACTATGCTGCCCTTGCTGTCCTTGAACTCCTGGCCTCAAGTAATCCTCCCACCTCAACTTCCCAAAGTACTGGGATTACAGGCATGAACCACTGCACCTGGCCAAAATATATTTTTAACAGGAGTCATTTTGTTGAATGCATTAGATTTGATATATCAAATAGTTACTTAGTCATGTCTCAGTAACTTGAATAACAAATAAATTACCTTCAAAGAAAGGGTATCTCAATATAATAACTGTAAAAAAAAAATCCACCTGATCTTAATTTATCAAATGTAGAAAATTGATAAAATAGGAATATTTATTATTTGTTTCCTTCTGAAAGGCTTCTGAGAACCCAAAATGGAAAGACAAACTATTATTATCATTTTTCAGATTTTTATGAAGGTGGTGTATACATAGGAAAAAGACATTTTTATTTTGTAATACTTCCAACTACTAAAAAAAAAAAATAGGATTTGCTCTCTACTTAAGATGATAGAATAATTAAAATCAGTCTTTTTAATACACTTTAGACGCAGGTGTCTCCGGATCCTGACTTGTGGTATTTTAACCTTTAGTTATTTAAACTCTCTGAAGTTTTTTTTTCTTTTGTAAAATGAGTATGATAATAATCCTGGTCTAAGAATTGTCATGAGAATTAAACAAGTTAGAATTTGCAGAGACCTTAATGCCTAGCACATAGTAAGTGCCACATAAGTGTTTGATAAAGAAAGTCTACTTGCACAGTATATGCACTACTATTTAAGAAAAGAGGCATTGGGTAAAGGCCGGTCTTAATTTTAAATGTATGTAGTGATCTTCTTTAAAAAATCATCTCAGGATAAAATTGTCTTTTTATTTTTATGTATTAAGTTCAGAATTTAATATGCAGAAATGGAAAGAATCTTTTTCATTTTTCTTTTTGACCCAGATAGAGACAGAGAAGGATTATATTTACTTTTACAGTTGGAGACAGATCATAAATTCATTCATGGTCAGGTTCCTGAAGGTCAAATCCTGTTCATGCCTCTTACCATCTGTGTGACCGTGGATGAGTTAAATTTTCTATATCTCAGTTGTAAAATATGGATAATCATAGTATCTGTTTCATAGGGCAGTTGTTAAGATTAAATGAATGAATAAAATTCTTAGAAAGTACATAACAAATAATAAATATTAACAGTTATTACTGATAGCAGTGGAAATTTTATTTTTAAAAAATTTAATAAGTATGAAACTAGTAAGCCACAAAGCTAACCTTTGAAATTGTCTTTTTATCAGCAAAGGAACTTAAACTTAGAGAAATGGAGTGATTTTATTTAAGTTTACGAAGCATGTTATAGAAGAACCAAGATCAAAAAACCAAGTTTTAAAACTTCTAGTTAAAAGTTTTGTCTATTCTATCAAGTACCTTTTCTTAAAACCTAAGTCAGTGTTTTTTCCTCAAGGTGATATTTTTAAAAGATCACTTGAATCAATAGTATATCTATTTGCTGCTTTGAAAATATGCTCAGATTTTTTCTGTTCTTAAATACAGTGCTGTTTATTGGCTATGCTGTTTGTACTGCCTCCATCGACAACTGCTTCAAAGAGCCATCTATATGCCACTTGCATGTTTTCATTCTCTTATATCTTAATTCTTTAAAAGTAGAATTCTACTGCCATACTCTACTAAGGAAACCATAGGCCATCATTTGCTTTCTAATTACCAAATTCATCCCTTTTTAACTCATTCTTCACCTTCTTAGCCTTTCCTCAGTACTTGATGTCTATTCTTTCCTTCCTGAAACCTGTCTCTCTTGGCTTCTATTGCTATTGCATACTTCTGTTTCTTCCCATATCTTATTTTTGCTTCTTCCCTTCAGTTTGTCTATTCTTTTTTTTTTTTTGAGTTGGAGTCTCACTCTGTCACCCAGACTGGAGTGCAGTGACTGTTCCTGGCAATCGCAGCCTCAACCTGCTGGACTCCGGCGATCCTTCTGCCTCAGACTTCCAAGGAGCTGGAACTACAGGCGCGCACTACCACACCCAACTAAATTTTTTTGATTTATTGTAGAGATGAGGTCTTGCCAAGGTGCACAGGTGGGTCTCGAACCCTCAGGCTCAGGCAATTCACTCACCTTGGCCTCCCAAAGCGTGGGATTACAGGCTGAGCCACCGAGCCCAGCTCAGTTTGTCTATTCTTTACCTTCTTGTGTGCTATATTTTCTCCCAACATTCTTACCTACTTCTAAGACTTCTCTCCATGAGAATGATTCTCAACTGCAGATGTTTTAAAAGTTGCAGATCTGCATATCTAATTACAATGAAAAAAAACTTTTCTGCCTATTAAATTGTGAGCTTAATACACATAAACAATAAAACATATTTTGTCTGATATAATTAAAAGATATCTTTACCTAAATATCTTTTTTACCTCAAAGTCAACATATTTCTTTTAAAAAACTTGTGTTTTCTTCCTTCTTCCTTTTCTTTTTCTTGTTTGCAATCAGCCTATCTTCTTGGTTTTATTACGGAGGTCATAAAGTTGGAAAACACAAACAGAATACATTAAATGGTTTATTGCTTTTACATGAAAATATGTGTCTGTTCAGTGTATCGTCCCTTATCAGCAATGCAGCTTAATATGCTGTTTAAAATTACAGGCCAGGCATAGTGGCATGTGCCTGTAATCCCAGCACTTTGGGAGGCCAAAGCGAGAGACTGAAGTAGGAGGATTGCTTGAGTGCAGGAGTTTGAGACCAGCCTGGGCAACATAGCAAGGCCTCATCTCTACCAAAAATTTAAAAAATTAGCTGGGCGTAGTGTCATGCTCCTGTAATCCCAGCTACTAGAGAGTGTGAGGTGGGAAGATTGATTGAGCCCAGTAATTCGGCCAGAGTGAGCTATGATTATACCACTGCACTCCAACCTGGGCCACAGAGTGAGACTCTGTATCTAAAAGTAAATAAACTA
Organism: Carlito syrichta; assembly: GCF_000164805.1. Classification (NCBI taxonomy): domain Eukaryota; kingdom Metazoa; phylum Chordata; class Mammalia; order Primates; family Tarsiidae; genus Carlito; species Carlito syrichta. The sequence continues at coordinate 394,908 of NW_007252941.1, forward strand.
AAATTACAATGAAAGTGGCACATTAACAAAACCATTAATTTGTGCACATGCATCTGAGATGTGTTCCATCACACCTTATATGAATATTTATATGAATCCTTTGAATTGAATAGAACTGTCTTTACATTCCTCTGGAGAAGTAATCAGGAGGATTCAATCTGATTAAAACACATACATTTATAGATTTATGGCTCTTCTACGTTTTATTATTTATGTTATCATTCTTCTAAGCATTGAGGTTAAAAAAAATTTTAGTGTCTCTTCATTCCCTAAATCTAGTTTTTGTCAAGTCTTTTAAAATATTTCTTGCATACATTTTTTTCTTTTCATTCTATTGCCTTATCTCTTGTAATTTAAGTTCTTAGGACTTCTATTCTGAATTATTTCAATAGCTTTCTGACCAGTTTCCTGCCTCCATTTTTCTTCTGTTCCAGTTTGTCTTAGAGTGCAGTTCTGAGTCTATCACTGCCTAAATTAGAACTCTTCAGTGCTTCATGATTGCTCATAACATAAAGTTTAAGTTCTGTCTTGATTTTTTAAACACAACTCTTTGCAGCCCTTTACAGTTTTTGTTTTTGTTTTTTACTAGATTGTAAGGTGTTTTGAGGCTTGACTACACCTATTTATCTTTGAGTTCTAGGTGTCCTCTGCTTAGCTCAATATCATGTGTGTTCAAACAGTATTCTTAAATTGACATTACTTATATTAGCTAAGAAAGGGCAGTATAATAAATAGATTGGAAATATTGTTTGATTTGGAAAATGAAAATATATATTTTTAAGCTCTGATGCTTTTCTGGGAATATTCTGAATATAATAACAGAAAAAATATAGCCAGCATCTCCCAGAAAGCTAGAACATTTGTAAGCACAATTGGCATTCTCTGTTTTTCACTTACTAGTAAAGAACTAGCTGCATTTATGTATTTCTTATTTCCCCAGGTCAGGATAAAACAAAAGCCAAATTCTTCAGAGAACACAGTGAGGAAAAATCAGGAAGATACTTCTTCAATAAAGTCTCATAACCAAGAAATCACTGTTTGTTCGAATTCTCATCTTATCCAGCTTAAGAGGCATCAAGAAATCTGGTCTGTCCTAGAGAATGTTTGGATTACAATATATCAGAACAGGTACTAGAGTTGGGGGAATTTTTTAAAAATTTATTTTTAAGTTGACATTGTAATTATACATATTGGAGTATAATTTGACATTTTGATATGTATATTTATTGTATAATGATCAAATCAAGGTAGTTAGCATATCCATCACCTCACGCATTTGTCATTTCTTTATGGAGAGAATATATAATGCCTTACTGTTAACCATTGTTACTCTGCTGTGCACTAGAATACCAGAACTTATTTTTCCTTTCTAAATGTAACTTTGTACCTATTGACCAGCCTTTCCCCATTCTCCCATTCCCTCACCAACCCCCAGTCTCTATTAACCATTGTTCTACTCTTTGTTTCTATGAGATCAACATTTTTTTAATATTCGACATGAGTGAGATCAGGCAGTGTTTGTCTCTGTGTATGTGACTTATTTCACTTAACATAATGTGTTTCAGTTTCATCCGTATTGTCAAAAATGACAGGATATTTTTTATGACTGAAAAGTATTCCATTGTGTATATGTACCATATTTTCTTTATCCATTCCTATAAGATTATAATACCATATTTTTGGTCCCATAAGATTATAATACCATATTTTTTTACTGTCCTTTTTCTGTGCTTAAGTGTGTTTAGATAAACAGATACTTAGCATTGTGTTATAATTGCCAATAGTATTTAATATATTAGTAATATGCTGTATGGGTTTGTAACTTAGCCTGTACATATACCCTAGGTATATAGAAGGCTAGACCATCTAGGCTTATATAAGTATACTTAAGATGTTTGTACAATGAAATTACCTTAACAATGCATTTCTCAGAATGCATCTCCATCATTTAGTGATGAATGACTATATTACTGTTATTCATTGAATAGTTAGCGCTTGGATTGTGAGCTTAATGTATCAGATTGTCTTACTGAGGACCTTTTGTTAAGTTGGTATCTTAGAAATAGTGATGCTTAAATAGGGGTGCACATCAGAATTACCTGGAGAGTTTTAAAATATATATACTTAAGCTCTAGCCCTAGAGATTATGATTTCAGTAAAACTGTGGTGAAACAGAGGGAATGCATTAAAAAAAAAATCTCTCCAGGTGATTTAGATATGAAAACTTGATGAGAAGCATTGCCTATATATATCACAACCAATGAAAAATCACCTAGATTGGTTAAACAAATTAACAGGATACAAAGCCTTAATAAAATTGTGTGTTCTTTGGCCGGGCTTGGTGGCTCAGCCTGTAATCCCAGCACTTTGGGAGGCCGAGGCAAGTGGATTGCCTGAGCCTGCGGGTTCTAGACCAACCTGGGCAACTTGACAAGACCTCGTCTCTACAATATATCACAAAAATTACTCGGACATGGTAGCACGTGCCTGTAGTTCCAGCTACTTGGAAGGCTGAGGCAGAAGGATCATTGGAGCCCAGCGAGTTGATGCTGGCACAACTCTTGTGGTAGCTGTGAGTGTGCTACTGCACTCCAGCCTGGGTGGTGGAGTGAGACTCCAACTAAAAATAAAATTTGTGTATACTTTAAGAAAAGATCAGTCTTTATTAGGAAAAATTCATGTAATATTTTTAAAGGAAGATTAAATACTGGTTTTTTAAAAAAGGAAATACTGCTATTTAGTACACATAAATTTAAATACTACATTCTTTATAAATACTCTGGTCTTGGTAAAATGAAGAGAGAGAGACCTTTTGGGTTTTTTTTTTTCAGACTTCACAGGGATAAAGAAACTTTAAAAAGTAATATAAAAACCTCTGATTTTAAAGTAGATGAACACTCTTTTCTATACTTTCCCCCAAGCTCATAATCTTTGTATAATTAGTCAAACCAGTGCTTCATAGTATGATTTTGGTTCAGGGGTCCAAAACATACTTATTTTGCATTAAGATCATCTATTTGTTCTAAATGTTCACAAGAGTGGCAGAGCAATATTTGCACTCCACTTAAACATCTATTCTCGATTGGCTATTATAACATTGTAAATTTGGGTCTTGATTTTAGCCTTGACTAAATTTAAATTTTTTTCCAACAAAATATATGGCCTGTATGCAGACTTTATAACCATCATACTCAAGCAATGACTATATATATACCTGGCATGTGAACTAAAGAAGATACTATTTACAAATTTATATTTTCTTTTTTTGAGTTGGAATCTCACACTGTCACGTAGGCTGGCGTGCAGTGGCATGCTTTCAGTCACTGCAGCTTTGATCTGCTGGGTTCAGGTGATTCTTCCACCTCAGCCTTCCAAGTAGCTGGAACTACAGGCATGCACTAACACTCCCAGCTAATTTTTTTTTTTTTGAGTTGGAGTCTCACTCTGTCACCCAGACTGGAGTGCAGTGGCCGCTCCCGGCCACCACAGCCTCGACTTGCTGGGCTCCAGGGATCCTTCCACCTCAGCCTTCCAAGTAGCCGGAATTACAGGCATGCGCTACCACGCTTGGCTGATTTTTTTGATTTATTGTAGAGATGAGGTCTTGCTGCCCAGGCGGGTCTCGAACCCACGGTCCTAGGCAATTCACTCGCCTCAGCCTCCCAAAGTGCTGGGATTACAGACTGAGCCACCGAGCCCAGCTACAAGTTTATATTTTCATATAAAGTAAAAGTTTTATTTGTTTGTGCTTTCCATTCTTAACATATTCTTAAAGTTTTGGCTAGTCAGGTATTCTGGTTAGCAGAAAGTTACCATATATGCCAGTCAAGGATTACCATTTTCAAAATAATATAGACTAAAACTGTATCTAAGATATTTTAGTTTTCCTTTCATTTAGAAAGCATTTGAGTACTTTAAAAGTTTACCTATAAGACATGTATTTGAATTGGATACTAGAAAGTTCTGTGTAGTTTCTGGGTAATAGATTTTGCATAATTGAAAATTTCAGTAAGTAAAAAATGCTTATATTGCCTTATCAATACATATTTATTTAATCCTACTTCACTGTTTCTGAAGCCTAGTTGTGTACCAGAGACACTGTAGAACTTTTTCAACATTACCGTGTAGGGCCTTTCAGGGAGAGATGCCCATTTGGAAGTCTGGTAGATCCTATGCATAGTTTCTTATATAAAACTACTAGAGTGCTTTCACACAACTGGGAATGCCATCTTCTTGCCCTGAGCTTTAGTAAATCAGTTGTGAACTTACAGCATATTAGGTCAGGTTTTAAATGTCTTTCCTATTTACAAGAAATTTGGGTTAGTGTTAAGATACTATGTTAAAAAAAAAAACTTTCCTGCTATTTTTCATTTAAGCTTCTGAGACATCTTTTTAAATGTGTATTTTGAGTTTGCAATGAGAACTATAATTAAACATTATCTTTTACCTTTTGTCATTACTTTTCTCTGTGACTTAGAATTTTATTAATACCATGAGGCAGAACTAATAAGAAAAGAAATTGTTTTGACAGTTTATTGACTGATAGTTTTGTATAAATTGATGTGTAATAACCAATTTAATAATTTGCTTAATAATCTAGAATTAGTTCATCTGACAATAGATTGCATCTGTCATCTGTAACGCTGATTTGAAATGTTTATATCCAAAACCACTTCATTATTTTTTTCTATATTTTATTTTAAAGATGTGGGGTACAAGTCAGGATTAGGTATATAAGTAATGTACGTGCAGGTGAAGTTTGGACCTCCAGCTGGTCCTTACCTCCCCTGGTTTAGGATCAGGTACTCTTTGTGTTGTTACATGCTCCCCCTTTCCTTCTTCCCCTGGCAATGTCCATGTCCTGTGACTGCCGATCTCTCCCATGTGCTTATTGTGGTTAATGTTCAGGTCCCACTTATGAGTGAGAACATGGATATTTAGTTCTTTGTATCTGTGATAGGTCGCTAAGAATGATTGTCTTCAATTCCATTCAATTTGCTAAGAAGTCCATGATTTTGTCCTTCTTTATGGCTGCGTCATATTTCTTCATGTATATGTACCACATTTTCTTTATCCATTCTACTTCGATGGGCAGTGGGGTTGGTTCCATGTTTTTGCTATTGTGAATAATGTGGCAGTAAACATGCACATGCAGGTATCTTTTTTGTAGAACGATTGTGTTCCTGCAGGTATATATTCCCAGAAGGGGGATTGCTGGGTCGTATGGAAGGTCAATTTCTAGTTCCTTTAGATATTACTACACTATTTTTCGTAGAGGTTGGGCTAGTTTGCACTCCACCAAAGTGTAGAAGTGTCTTCTTTTCTCTGCACCTGTGCCAGCATCTGTTTTTTTCCTCTGCATGTGGTCAACCAGTTTTCCCAGCACCATTTGCTAAATAAGATCTCCTCTTCCCTGTGGTAGAGCCACCTTATTATTCTTAATGGCTCAGTTTATAATAAGGTAAATGTGCTGGGAGTGGTGGCTTGTGCCTGTAATCCCAGCACTTTGATTTTTTGTTGGCTTGTTTTTCATAACTATCAAAATACTAATTTTTAAAAAAATGTATTTATTTATTATAGAGTTGTGGGGTACATGTAAGGATTTATTACATAAGTAGGCTGATGCAGATGAAGTTTGGACTTCTAGGTGGCCTTCACTTCCCCTGGTAGTGGACCAGGTACCCTTTGTGTTGTCACATGCCCCCTACCCTCTTCCCTTCCTTCCTCCCCTAGCTGTGCCCAGGGACTACGAATCCCACCCTTATGCTAATGTGACTAGTGTTCTCACTCACTTATGAGTGAGGACATGTGGGATTCAGTTCTTTGTGTTGGTTTCCAACTGCATCCAAGTTGCTGGGAAGACATGATTTTGTTCTGCATTATGACTGTGTAATACTCCATCATGTATATGTACCACATTTTCTTTATCCAGGCCACTTTCGATGGGCAGCAGGGCTGGTTCCATGTTTTTGCTATTGAGCTAGTGCGGCAATAAACATGCATGTGCAGGTGTCTTTTTGGTAGAGTGATTTATGTTCCTCTGGGTATATTCCCAAGAGAAGGATTGCTGCATTGTTCAGTTTTTGTTATTTTTAGGGATTGCTACAGTGCCTTCCATAGAGGTTGAACTTGCTTACATTCCCACCAACAGTGTAGAAGCATTCCCTTTTTCTCCACAGCTACCCCAGCCCCTGTTGATTTGACTTATTAATGATAGCCATCCTTACTGGAACTAGGCAGTATCTCATTGTGGTTTTGATTTGCATTTCTCTGATGATTAGTGAGGCTGAACGTGTCATCTTTAGAGTAGTGTCTGTTCATGTCTTTTGCCCACTTTTTAATGGGATTGTTAATTTTTTCTTTCGCTTCTTTTGAAGCGAAAATGTAGTTGTTAGATGCATAATTTGCAAATACTTTTTCCCCCATAATGTGGGTTGTCTCTTTACTCTTTTGATAGTTTCTTTTGCTATGCAAAAGCTTTTCAACTTGATGAGATGTCCCACCTGTCTGTCTTAGCTTTTGTAACATTTGCTTGTGGGGATTTGCTCATGAATTAATTGCCTATTTCAATGTCCAAAAGGGTGTGTGCTGTGTTTTCTTCTAGGATTCTTATAGTTTGAGGTTTAACATTTAGATCTTTGTTCCATTTTGAGTTAATTTTTATATATGATGATAGGTAGGGGCCCAATTTCATTCTTCTGCATGTGGTTAGCCAGTTTTCCCAGCATCCTTTGCTAAATATGGTCTCCTTTTCCCAATGATTGTAATTGGTGGCTTTGTCGAAGATGATTTGGTTGAGTGACCATGTTTTTACTTCTTGAATCTCTGTTCTGTTCTACTGGCCTGTGTGTCTTTTACTTTACCAATAATGCTGTCTTGGCTACTATAGCTTTGTTATAAAGTTTAAAGTCTGGAAGTATGATACCTCCTGCTTTGTTTCTTTTGTTGAGGATTGTTTTGGCTATTTGTGCTTTTTTGTTTTCATATGAATTTCTGTATTGTTATTTCCGGGTCTGAGAAAAAAAATATTGATAATTTGATGGGTATTGCATTGAATCTATAGATTGCCTTGGGTAGGATGGACATCTTAACAATATTGATACTTCCAATCATGAGCATAGGATGTTTTTCCATTTGTGTCGTCCTTGATTTCCTTGAGCAGCATTTTGTAGTTCTGCTGTAAAGGTCTTTTACTACTCTGGTTAGGTGGATGCCAAGGTATTTTTGTGTGTGTGTGGCTAGTGGGAATGAAGATTGTGTTTTTTTATTTGTTTCTCTGCCTGCTTGTTTCTGATGTGTAGAGATGCAAGTGTCTTTTGCACGTTGACATTGTAACCTGAGACTTTACCAAAGTTGTTTATCAAAGTGCGAGAAGGCTTTTGACAGACTCCCTAATGTTTTCTAGGTATGGAATCATATCATCTACAAAGAGGGATAGCTTAACTTCCTCTTTTCCTATTTGGATACCCTGATTTCCTTTTCTTATCTGATTGCTCTGGCTAGGACTTCCAGTACTATGTTGAATAGGAGAGATGAGAGTGGGCATCCTTGCCTTGTTCTCATTCTCTGGGGGAATGTTTCCAGCTTCTGCCCATTGAGCAAAATGTTGGCTGCAGGTTTATCATAGATAGTTCTTATTGTTTTGAGAAATGTTCCTTCTATGCCTAGGTGTTTGAGGGTTTTTATCAAGAAGAGATGCTGGATTTTGTTGAATGCTTTTTCTGCATCTAATGAGATAACTATGTGCTTCTTGGTTTTACATCCTTTAATGTGTTGAATTACATTTATGGTTTTTTGAATGTTGAACCAACCCTTCATCCTGGGAATGAAGCCCACTGGTTGTGGTGGATGATCCTTAAGATGTGCTGTTGGATCCTGTCTGCTAGAATCTTATTGAAAATTTTTGCATCTATAGTCATAAAGGAGATTGACCTAAAATTCTCTTTCCTTGTTGGGAGTATGCCAGGTTTGAGTATCAGTATGTTAGCTTCCTAAAATAAGTTGGGAAGAATTCCATCATTTTTGATTGCCTGGTATACTTTGAATAAGATTGGTATCAGCTCTTCCTTGTATGTCTTGTAGAATTCAGCTGGGAAGCCATCTGGTTCGGGGCTTTTTTGGCAGGGAGATTTCTTATTATGAGATGATTTCCTAGATTGTTATTGGTCTGTTCAAAGTTTCAATTTCTTCTTGTTTCAACCTTGGGAGTTTATGTGATGTCAGAAAATCTTCCATTTCCTTTAGATTTTCTGGTTTATTTGCATACAGGTATTAATAGTAGTCTCTGATAATCTTTTAAATTTCTTCAGGTTCACTTGTAATCTTGCCTTTTTTGCTTCTAATTGTGTTTATTTGGGCTTGCTCTTTTTTATTAGTCTGACACTTATTTATCCTTATAAAGAACCAGCTTTTTGTCTTGTTGATCCTTTCCATGATATTTTTGTCTTCTGTATCCTGCAATTATGACTTTAGCTTAATAGAAAACTTTGGAGTTTTCTACTGAAATTAGGATGATGTTAGTGTGTTTACTTGTGATCCTTTCATTTTCTTGTTGTGTGCATGCAGTACTATGAATTTTCCTCTTAATTGCTCTCATGGCATTCTAGAGCTTCTGATAAGATGTGTCTTTGTTACTGTTTGTTTCCGGGAGTCTTTTTATTTTGGTCTTGATTTCTGTGTTGACCCAGAAGTTGTTCTACAGCATGTTGTTTAGTGTCCATGTCTTTGTGTGTATTGGGGGGATCTTGTTGGTGGCGATCTTCATTTTTATTCCACTGTGATCTGAGAAGATACATGGCATTATATCATTCTTTTGAAATTGTTCATACTTGATTTATGTCCTAGAATGTGGTTGATCTATGTCCTATGTTCATGCTTGATTTATGTCCTAGAACGTAGAGTATGATCCATGTGCTGATGAATAGAATGTATATTTTGTAGTTGTTGGGTGGAGTGTTCTGCAGATGTCTGTTAAATCCATTTGGTTGAGTGTTGAGTTAAGGTTCTGAATCCTCTTGTTGGTTTTTTGCCTTGATGATCTGTCTAGGACTATTAGGAGGGTATGGAGATCTCCTTTTGTGAGTGTCAGTGTTCAGTATTAGTTTACTTTGTAGTTGTTTTATAAAACCTAGCGTTCCTCTGTTGGGTGCATATATATTTAGGATGAATATTTCTTGCTGGTGGATTGAGCCTTTTATCACTGTGTAGTATCTTTCCATGTCCTTTTTAACGTTTGATGCTTTGAAGTCTGCTTTGTCTGATATCAGAATAGCTACCCCTACCCTTTTCTGTTTCCTGTTTGCCTGAAAGATCATTTTCCAGCTGTTAACTTTGAATCTGTAGGTGTCCTTTGCAGTGAGATGAGTTTGCTGGAGGCAGCAGAATGTTGGGTCATGCTTCTTTATCTAGCTCACCACTCTATGCCTCTTCAGTGGTGTGTTCAGTCCATTCACGTTCAAATTAATTATTTAAATGTGAGAATATATCCCTGGCATAGGTCTTTTAGGGGGTCGTTTTGCTTCCTTTTTACTTTTGTTTTTATATATGTGTATTTTCATTTTTGTGAATGATCTATATGCTCTGTTAACTCTGTGCTTGCCTATACTTTTGTGATGGGTATGACTATTCTTTTGTTTCTGTGTTCAACACAAGTATCTCCTTGAGGACTGGTCTGAAGGCAGTGTATTCTCTTAGGGATTAGATGTCTGGGAAGAATTTTAATTTTCTGTCACTGATGAAGCTTAGCTTGGTGGGGTAGGAAATTCATGGCTTAATCGTAGCACTTTGGGAAACCACGGTAGGAGGATTGCTTGAGCTCAGGAGGTGGAGACTGCTGTGAGCTGTGACTTTTCCACTGCACTCCAGCCTGAGCAACATAATGTCAGAATCTGTCTAAAAAAAAATAATAATAAAAAAGAAGGTAAATGTAGCATAAAAAATTATGTTAGTAATATTGATGTGGTATATTTTTGCATATTGTTAATTCTAATTTGTGTAAAAATTATTTGAACAAAAAGATTTTGCTCCTTAAAAAATGCAATCAGCCAGGCGCGGTGGCTTACATCTGTAATGCCAGCACTTTGGGAAGTGGAGGTGAGAGGATTGCCTGAACCCAGGGTCTCAAGACCAGCCTGGGCAACTTGGCGAGATCTCATCTCCACAGTAAATCAAAAAATTAGCTGGGTGTGGTGGTGTGTGCCTGTGGTTCCAGCTACTTGGAAGGCTGAGGTGGAAGGATCGCCTGAGCCCAGGAGGTCAAGGCTGTGGTGGCCGTGAGTGTGCGGCTGCTCTCCAACCTGGGTGACAGAGTGAGACTCTGACTCAAAAAAAAAATGGCAATCATAATTCCTGTGTACTTAAAAACAGTAACTTTGGGGAAATAATCTAGTCTTTCTGAAGCTCTGTTTGTTCATCTAAAATTAGAGAATAGGATTGGATGTTCTTTTTGTTGTTGTTTGTTTGTTCTGTGTCAGAGTCTCACTTTGTTGCCCAGGCTTGAGTGTAGTAGCACAATCATGGCTACCACAATCTTGACCTACTGGGCTCAGATGATTCTCCCACCTCAACCTTCCAGATTACTGGGACTACAAGCACATGACACAACGCCTGGTTAACTTTTTATTTATTGTAAAGACAAGATCTCACCATGTTGCCCAGGGTGATCTCAAACTCCTAACCTCAGGCAGTCCTCTCACCTGTCTCCCAAAGTGCTGGGATTATAGGCGTGAGCCACCACACCTGGCCAGATGATCTGTAAGGTACCTATATATTCTGAAATTCCACTAGTTTTGGATTTTGGACAGTTTTTTAGATATAAGATATATTTCTTTAAATTTGGTTTCAACTATATTGTTGAAGAATGTTTAACTCACCGCTTCCAGATACTAGCTAAATAGTAATATGGCATTTAAAGCTTACCAAAGATTTATCTAAGGATTTAGATTATATATTACCAACAGCTGACTCTGAATAAAAGCATCCTGCTTTGGCTGTAGTCAGTTGACTCAAATCCTTACTTGGAGAGTAAGTAATGGTAACCTTTTTTATTTCACTTTAGACTGAATATTTTAATGTTTTATATTCTAGTACATGCCATTTTATGTACCAAAATACTTTTTCCTTTAGAAAGATAAAAATGTATTATTACCCAGTCTGTTTCTATAGATTTCTTAGTTTTTTCTCATATGTTTACAGATTTGTCAAAATGCCTTCTTGTAGAGGTATCCTTTTCTTTTCAGCATGTGACAGCTTACTTTTGTGTTTTTTTTGGTATTCATTATTATTCTGTCACTGTATCTTAGGTCTTATAAGCATATTCGGGGCCTGTTATTAATATCTGAGATGGCTTTTTAGTAATTTATTCTCTGCCGATATAACAGAAAGTATATGAATACATAACATTAAGATTGTTGTTTTGGAGGGCTGGGGGGGGGGTTCCAGTTTCCCCAAGAATGATATATGACAATTCAAACTTAGCTTTGAGAAAGTCGTGTATGAGAAATTTGGAAAGTTCTAACCATTATGTTGAATTTTCCCAGTTAAGTGTTAGGCTTTATTAGATAATTTGTCTAATATCACCTTTTATTACTTTTTTTTTTTTGAGTTGGAGTCTCACTCTGTCACCCAGACTGGAGTGCACTGGCCGCTCCCGGCCACCGCAGCCTTGACCTGCTGGGCTCTGGCGATCCTTCCGCCTCACCCTTCCAAGTAGCTGGAACTACAGGCGTACGCTACCACGGCCAGCTAATTTTTGATTTATTGTAGAGATGAGGTCTCACCAAGTTGCCCAGGCAGGTCTTGAACCTGTGGGCTCAGGCAATCCACTCACCTCAGCCTCCCAAAGGTGCGGGATTACAAGCTGAGCCACCAAGCCCGGCTACCTTTTATTACTTTTGCTTAAAAAAAAAAAAAAAGATAATTTGGTGATTTGGGAGCACAAATTGAAAATAAAACATGTTAAATATACTATCATATTTTTAAGATTTAAGTTTTTGTGGTTAATAAGTAACTTGTACAGTTATTTTATGACAGATTTTTCTTTTGATCCTTTTTTAGAGAATTGGAGTTCAAGGCTCCAGTGAGCCATGATTGGGCCATTGCACTCCAGCCTAGGCAACAGAGCAAGACCCTGTCTCAAAAAAGAATAATAAATTAATTTTTAAAAAAAGAATTGATATAGTCATATTAAAACTACTTCAGGAAAAGTAAAGTTTGAAAGTCAATATACTCAACTTATTTATAAGAAAATATTATCATCATTAAAAGGAAGGTTGAAGTATACTGTAAATAGTATAGTACATTCTCATTTCTGGTGTCTCAGATGTAGTTATCAGAACTGCCAAGGTGTCTCTAGGATCTTTGTATATACTTTCAATTCCTACTATGATGGTTTTGCAACCATATCTTATATACTAGCTGTACGTTTTGAAATTCTTGGAAAATCATTCATGAAAATTGCTCTTGGCTAACTCTTAAGAGAATTAGCATGTAGATCATCCAGAATAGTTTCTAAATTTAACCCAGATAATTTTGAATACATGTATATTTAAGTATAGACTTACAGACACAGAGAGGTGGATTGCACCAGAACAAAAATCAAAATCATTTAGCTAAGGTCTAAGAAATGCTAGAGCAAATTCTTAAAACTAAGAGCAACCCTAGAGATACGTTTGAGTCAAATATTCATTTCTTCATTCATCATTCAGCAAACATATATTGATCATCTACTTTATGCCAGGCACAGTCTAGGTCTGAGAACATATCAGCGAGAAAATCAGAAATATTTGTCCACATGCTCTAATGTTAAGATATAGTCAAGTAACATATAAACACGGTATCCGAAAAGTCTGGAAACCTAGGGTAAATGTCTTTAAACAGTATGTTAGTTACATCTAAAAAATGATATGCTCGGTATATTGTTCTTCAACCTTGAGATAATGTTTTCAAGTGAAGGACTTCTGAATTTTACCCATGAATCCAATCCTTAATACATTGCAGAGTGTTTTAAAAAGTCTAAGATAAAGGGAAAATGATATATTATGCATTGTTCATTCTTGCAGGTCCTTGGTAGTATGTCATTTGATCATGAAGTTTTAAGAGAAAAGAAGAGATGGAGGAGGAATAGTAACATGGTTTTAGGGAGGAGTGGGAATTACAGTTTTAGAGTGTATTCAGGGAAACTTTTATTTAAAAAATGATATTTGTGCTTAGTCCTGAAGGAGGTGAGGATGGGAGAAATTTATTTGCTTACAGTTTTGGAGGTTAAACATCTTAAATCCAAGTGTCTGCAGGCTTGGTTCTTCTGGAACTTCTGAGGTAGAATCTGTTCTATGTCTTTCTCCTCTCTTCTAGTAGTGCCTAGCAATCCTTGCTTTATATAGTTGCATCCCTCCAAACTCTGCCTTTGTCTTCACATCGTATTAGGATCCACTCTGATTCAGTATGACCTCATTTTAACCTAGCTGATTACATCTTCAAGAACCCTATATCACATAAGGTCACATTCTGAGGTTCTGGGTGAATATGTAATTTAGGGGCACACTAGTCTACATAGTAGAGCTTGCTTTGATTTTTTAAATATGCTTATGTTATGTATAAGTAAATTTTCTACACCTTTATATTTCTGTTTCACTGAAGGGATAAGCATCATTTTAATACTTTGGTGTTTCATCAAGTGGCTAATTTACTATTTACGTAGCACTTTTTATAATATTGTTGAACTTTGGGGGTGTTACTAATTGTTTCCTGATTGTGAATAACTATTAATAATTTATGATAGAGTTCTAGAAGTGGAATTACTAGGACAAACTTCCAGTTTCAACAGATACTTAATCTGACATCTAATTCTTTTCTTCAGCCTTGTGTTCATGAGTACTGACTTGAATAGATTGATAGTATTATTTTTTCTCTATCTCTTATGGTTTGTTGGACTGAAACATTATTCACACAACTTTTTTTTGTTTTGTTTTAAGATAGTGTCTTAACTCTGTCACCCAGGCTGGAGTGCAGTGGTATGATCACAGCTCACCACAGCCTGGTTCTCCTGGGCTCACTCCAAGTGATTCTTCTGCCTTAGCCTCCCAGGTAGCTGGGACTACAGGCATTCACCACCACATCCAGCTAATTTTTTGTTGTAGAGATGAGATCTCACTGTGTTGCCCAGGCTGGTCTTAAACTCTTGGCCTCAAGTGATCCTCCAGCCTCCTGCACCCTCCCAAAATGCTGGGATTACTAGTGGGAGCCACTGCACCTGACTTTTCACATAGTTTTTACAGTATTATTTTAGATTAGACCTGTATAGTGTCTTACCTAGATCCTTTGCATGAACATTAACTCAGACTTTCATCTCTTTCTTTTATTTCTAATTTAAGTAAATCAGTATTATGAGAGATAAATTATAATAAATATTACTTGTTTTATACATTGGCAATGGAAATACTTGAATTATGTTAACTATATATGTGTACCTATGAGTATCTTTTCTTTTTCTCTGTTTTAGCACGGATGTATTTCAAAGATTGGGCTCAAATTCAGCTCTGAATACTTCAAAAATAGCATCATTTGAAGAGGCATTTATATATCTTCAAAGGTTAATGGCAGCTGTGAAAGATATCATTGAAGGAATTCAGAGGTAAACACTATTTTAACTTCAAAGTTTCATTTATGTATTACCTTTCTCTTTTTTCTAGTTTTATCACCTTTTCAAAATTGCTAGCAGTCTTCCAGCAAGTTTTGGAAACTAATAGCTCTTAGATTCAACTTGTTCTCTTTCCCTTGCAAAGAATCCCTATTTCCAGTTTGGATTACAAGAATGTTTCCCCCTTTTCCCTTTCTAGTAAAAGAATATATCAGACTGTAAGCTTCACAAAGAACTTTGTATTTTTTTTTTTTTTTAGTCAGGTTTGGGGAAGGGAGTCTCATTCTGTTGCCCATGCTGAAGTGCATGATTATGGCTCACTGCAGCCTTGATCTCTTGGGCTCAGGTGATCCTTCTGCCTCAGGTGTATGCCACCATACCAGCTAATTTTAAAAAAATTTTTGTAGAGACAGGGTCTTACTGTGTTGCCCAGATTGGTTTTGAACTCCTGAGCTCAAGCAGTTCTCCCACCTCTGCCTCCCAAAGTGCTGGGATTACAGGTCTCGGCCTATTTCCTTTATTGTGTAACTGTACTTCCTAGAACAGTACCTGACACATAATGGGCATTTGGTAATTACTTATGGAATAGATCAGGCAATTGTCACTGCTCTTTAAAACAAATATTTGCTAATGTTTTTTTAACACGATTGATTTCCTCACAGAACTACAAACTGAACTAATCTGGAGATGCAACACAGTCTTATGATGCTTTGAAACTTATACATATGTGATTATTTTAAATATTTGTGATGCATATAGAAAATACAGTGCCAGAAAGCTATAAAATAGAATAAAGCACTTTATGGCATTAAGTCAAATTTCTTCTTTTGTGGCACTAAAGCAATTTTATCGGTATATACCAAAATTACTTGCTTGGCCTAAAATAAAGATACAACTTGCTAACATAAAAAATACTGTCTTTATAAATTAAACAAGCAAAAACACAGTTGAGTTGATTTCAAGTTTAAGAAATTTGAGGAGTCCCCAGCAGAGCGGCCAAGTGCCTGCAGGAGCCGAGTCGGAGCTGGTGTCATGCAGCGGTGGCGCCTCGAGGAACCAGAGTGCCAAGTGGCAGGCTGAGCTGCCAGGACGCCACCAGCTGGAGCCCACCCCCTGGACTAGTGTGAAGCCTGGCCCACCCCCGTTCAGTGCCTTCTTGGAGCTTTCGGCTGCTGCAATAGGTTTCCTGGTCAGTATCTACAATCAAAGTTGAAGAGTGCAAAATGACTGGCAAAAATTCCACAGTGAAATTGGGGAGTTCTGGTAAGATGACGATGGCATAGGTGGATTTGTGAGAGTCTCCGAAGTGAGTTCCCAAAAAGACTCTTGCTTTTCTTCCCCAACTCCCCTGCCTACCGCCAGCCACACTGGTCCAAGGACCGGGGACCTTCAGTCCCATGCAGGGCCAGATTGCAGCCCCTGGCTGCTGCTGCTCCACTATATGTGAATCCTGCCCCCACGGGAGTCCCAGGTCTTGGCTTCCTCCCTGGTTACATCGTCTCGCACAGCACCCAGCACCAAGCTGCCGGTCACCCAGGGAGGCTCTGGGCGCCCGCCCCTCAGAGTTACCAGTCCCATTTCTGACTGAAGTACCCTGTGAGGGACCCAGGGCCACTCTCGCTGCCCACCGTCTGCCCTTTGGAGCTCTGGAGCTCTGGGCCCACCCTGACTGAGGAACTCAGCGCATGATCCCATGCTTGTGTAAGGAAACAGCATATCTTAAGGAGGTGCTGATCGGAGGCTCTCAGCTCCAGAGGAGGGAACTCCCGACCCCCTCCTTCACCCCAGCCTGCTGGTGGCACCCCAGACCCAGCACCCAGCTGTGCAGCTGATCCCTGGTGCCTCCCACTCCGGAACAGTCCATCACAGTGGATAACACAGGGACCCAGACGAGTGGAGAGAAAAGATCCGCGAAAGTGAAGCTGCCACCTCAGCCATTCTCCAGGCAGAGATTTGCATTGCCCCGCCCACCTATCAGCAGCTTCCACCTCAGTTCCTAAGGTAACTTCGCTAAACAGGAGACAAATCCCCTCCCCTGCTGAATCAGATAAAGGCAATGTCACAGACCTCCCAGACAGCAGGCTAAAAAAAACCACAAAAAACCCAAGCTGCCAGTAAATCTAGCTGCCTGCAAGGAAATCAAAGGGGAGAGACTGGAGATCAGAGCTGAAGAGACTTTAGACACTCAGGAAAGATTCCAGAGCTAGTCTGATCTCTTATTTTGACTTTTGATTTTATCATTTTGACTGTTTGTTCTGCTCGCTTTTGTTCACTTTCTGACTTACACTATCTGTTTCATGATTTTATTGGTCTGTCTCTGTGTAGCTACCAGTATCCTTTAGGGAATTTGGCTCATGTGTCTTTTTCACTTCTCTCCGGCCTTGTGTCTCTTTTTCACCTATTAGTTGGTATGTATGTCTGTTTTCCCTCTTACTCTTCTCTCTTTCTAACTTCCTATTGACCCCCCCCTTCCTCCATTATTTTCCTCTTTTGTACCTCCTTTTGATCCAAGGACCAAACCTACGTACTGCTGCACAGACAGATTGTAAGGCAGTGGGAAATAGGTTCCAGTGTGCCCATACACCTGTTGGTGGATGCTGGAATCAGCATATAGATTCTGAATCACAGCTTCCCCCTCAATTAAACCTAAAAACTGCAAAAAGGACAGCCCACACTCCAACCTCAAAAGTGAACAAAGCCAGAAGACCCTCATAAGGAAGAACAGGATATAGCGAAAGAGAAATAAAAGCAACCCTACCTTCCCTCAAAAACAGAATTAAAGAAGGGGAGGGAAAGGGGGAGAGAGAGAAAAAT
>NW_007252941.1:412376-412611 GCF_000164805.1 Carlito syrichta
CAAAATCTTCAAGAGATGAGTGATTACTTCAAGAGACCAAACCTAAGAGTAATTGGCCTTATTGAGGCACAAAGAGAGACAGAGACCACACTGGAATGAACTTTCCAGGAGATCATTC
Organism: Carlito syrichta; assembly: GCF_000164805.1. Lineage (NCBI taxonomy): Eukaryota > Metazoa > Chordata > Mammalia > Primates > Tarsiidae > Carlito > Carlito syrichta. The sequence goes on from NW_007252941.1 coordinate 412,495, forward strand.
AAGAACACTTCCCTTATCTAATCAGTGATGCAGAAATTCAAACACAAGAGATTCAGAGAATCCCTGCAAGACAACAAATGAGAAGACCAACTCCTAGACACATAATAATTCGCCTAA
>NW_007252941.1:413163-414870 GCF_000164805.1 Carlito syrichta
ATAATACAAAAAATCAATGAAACAAAAAGCTGGTTCTTCAAAAGGATAAACAAGATCGATGGTCCCCTAGCTAGACTGACCGAGAAAAAGAGAGAAAAAGCCCAAATAAGCACACTCAGAAACACAAAAGATGAAGTCACATCTGACCCTGAAGAAATACAAAAGATGATTAGAGACTACTTGGTACATGTGTATGGAAACAAACTTGAAAACCTCAAGGAAATGGAACACTTTATGTCATCACACAACCTGCCTAGGTTGACACAAGAAGAAATTGAGACCCTAAATAGACCAATAACAATCAAGGAAATTGACTACGTAATAAGAAAACTACCTACAAAAAAAAGCCCTGGACCAGATGGCTTTCCAGCAAAATTCTACAAGACATTTAAGGAGGAGTTGATTCCAATTCTACTAAAGGTATTTCCGACAATTGAGAAAGATGGAACTCTCCCCAAATCATTTTACGAAGCTAACATCACATTGATACCCAAGCCAGATAAAGACCCAACAAAGATAGAGAACTACAGGTCAAAATCTTTGATGACCATAGATGCTAAAATTTTCACCAAGCTCCTAGCAAACTGGATTCAACAACACGGCTCAAAAATCATCCCTCAAGACCAAGTAGGCTTCATCCCTGGGATACAAGACTGGTCCAACATTTGTAAAACCATAAATGTAATTAAATACATCAACAGATGTCAAAACAAAACCACATGATTATATCATTAGATGCAGAAAAAGCTTTTGATAAAATCCAGCACCCCTTCTTGATAAAAACCCTTGAACATCTAGGCATACGGGGAACCTACCTCAAAATAGTAAAAGCCATGTATGAGAAACCCACAGCCAGCATACTCCTAAATGGACAAAAATTGGAACCATTTCCCCTGAACCCTGGAACAAGACAAGGATGCCCACTCTCAACCCTCCTGTTCAATATAGTATTGGAAGTCCTGGCTAGAGCAATCAGAGAAGAGAAGGCAATCAGGGGTATCCAAATAGGAAAAGAGGAAGTCAAGTTATCTCTCTTTGCAGATGACATGATTGTGTACCTTGAAAACTCAAGAGAATCTGTCAAAAACCTCCTTACACAGTTAAAGGCCTTTGGCAAAGTCTCAGGATATAAAGTAAATGTGCAAAAGACAGTTGCATTTCTTTACTTCAATAATAAGCAAACAGAAACCCAAATAAAAAGCACAATTCCATTGACAATAGCCACAAAAAATATGAAATACCTTGGCATCTTCCTAAGCAGAAACGTGAAAGACCTTTACAATGAAAACTACAAAACACTGCTCAAAGAAATCATAGATGACACAAACAAGTGGAAAAATATCCCATGCTCATGGATTGGAAGAATCAACATTGTGAAGATGTCCATCTTACCTAAGGTAATCTACAGATTTAATCCAATACCCATCAAATTACCAGCAACATTCTTCTCAGACGTAGAAAAAGCAACACAGGAATTCATATGGAAACACAAACGACCAAGAATAGCCAGAACAATCCTCAGCAAGAAAAACAAAGCAGGCAGTTTCACATTACCAGACTTCACACTTTTCTATAAAGCTACAATCCTCAAAACAGCTAGGTACTGGTATAGGAACAGGCATATAGATCAATGGAATATAATTGAGATTCCAGAAGTGAAACCTCAATTTCTCAACCAACTCATCTTTGACAAAGCCTCTACTACCT
>NW_007252941.1:415483-430117 GCF_000164805.1 Carlito syrichta
AACCTCCCATATGACCCTGCATTCCCCCTACTGGGAATATACCCTGAAGAACTCAAATCATTCTATCAAAAAGATACCTGCAAACGAATGTTTATCACAGCATTGTTCACAATAGCAAGAACCTGGAACCAACCATGCTGTCCATCAAAAGAGGACTTGATTAAAAAATGTGGTACCTATACACAATGGAGTACTATGCAGACATAAAAAAGAACAAAATCACAAATTTCGCAGCAACCTGGATGGATCTAGAGTCTATAATACTGAGTGACTTCTCACAGAAAGAAAGATTTGAGTATCACATGTTCTCACTCACATTGTGGACCTTGATCATCCAACGTATTACCATAAGAAAATGACTGATAGTGGTGGGAAACTATGGGGGGGGAGGGAGATGGGATTAATGGTAGTAAACGTCTGTCTGGGGACGGGGAGACACCTCTTATCAACAAAGGTGCCTGAACGAAGCATATTTGTATACCTAACCCTTAACTGCACCCCACAATATCATAATAAAAAATATTGAATATAAAAAAAAGAAATTTAAATTTTCAAGATAGTATTTTTTCTCTTTAATGGTTTTTGGAACCTTCATCTCATTATTAATATAAAAGGCATTTTCCTCTTTCTGGATCACAGTTAGCCTAATGCTTCTTAGAATAAAAAATTATCAAAGTCTTTGCCACTCTCTTACGTTATTAATGATTTGAAAACTTGGGAGATCCTAAGGCAAGTTAACTGTTACCTCTAAGTATAATAGTCCTTTTTTAACTGAAAGAAACATTAAATAAGAGTGACCCTATGATGGTGAACTATTCACTTCTGATTTTAGCTGTGTGAAAACTTGCTCATTCTAGGTTGCATAAAGGCCATGCTTGACAATATCTTTTCACAGAAAGTAATGTTATAAATCTCTTTTCAATTATTCAACAAATGTTAATTGAGCACTAGCTATGCTCGGTATTATACTAGATACTGGGGAACCAAAGATAAAATGTTAACCTCTGACTCCGAACAGCTTGTAGAAATAGTATGGTCATGTTAAAACAGATCATTGCAACAAAAAACTGTTAGTATCTTAATAGGAATATATATGTAGTGGAAAGAGGAAGGGTTTGGCAAAGGATGAGGCTGAATCAAGGTTGGAGGAGAGTGTCTCAGGCCATGCAAGACAGTTTCCACTTAATCCTAGGGCTAATATTTCACACGTGTGCCATGACATAAGTGCAAAAAACTTTGGAAATATTGCATACTATACCTTCTTCTGGGGAAATCACTATATACCTATTATCATATTAATGGCTTTACAAACTTCTTCTCTAGTGCAACCTTTTTAATTCTAGGAGCTTTAAAGTATTCATACCTGTATCCTCTTATTCCAGAGATTCTGATGTAACTAGGGAATGCCTGGTTGTCAAGATTTTAAAATTTTCTCCAGGTGGTTCTAATGTGTACCCAGTATGCTTATCTAGTGGTTCTCAGTATGGTCACAAAACTCACATCATTACCACTTGTTAGAAGTGTAGATTCTCAGGCTATCTTAGATTTATTCATTCAGAATAAACTCTGGGCTTGAGGGCCAGCAATCCAGCAAATTATAGTCACCTGGAAGTTAAAAAACAAACATTGGTTGGGCCCTACTTTGTCGGTATTAAACCTGAATCTCTGAGAGTGAGACCTGTGTATAAGCATTTCTACAGATTCCCCAAGTGATGTGTGTGTAGCCAGGGTTGAGAAGGTATGGCGAGCATTGCTTAGAATGAAAGAGAAAATTAATCTGTATTTTATGTAAGCCATACAGTGCTGTAGAAATAATTACTTGAATTTAAGCTGATAGAATTTTGTTGCTCCTTTCCTCATAAGGACACGTAGCCCCAGGAATAAGAAAACATTGGTGGCTCTGCTACCTTTTAGCATGTGACCTGAGGTCAATTATTAAAGTTATCTTTAGCCTCTGCTTTCATAAAACAGACACCATCATTCCTTCCCAGATCATTACATAAGGTTGTTGTGCTTTGAAAGTAAGGTGTTAGTATTACTAACTAGAATAGCAATTCTCAACTTGTTTGTTGAGTAACTTGTTAAAAATGTAAACTGTAAGCCGGGTATGGTAGCATGAATCTGTAGTTCCAGTTACTTAAAAAGCTGAGGCTGAGGCGAGAGGATCACTTGAGCCCAGGAGGTTGAGGCTGCTGTGAGCTATGATCAAGCCACTGCATTCCAGCCTGGGTGACAGCGTGAGACCTGGTCTGTAAAAAATAAATAAATAAAAAGAAAAGGGGGCGATATTGGCAGTAATGGGAAACTGCTGGGGGTGGGAGCACACTCGCATCAACTAGGGTACCTGCATAATGAACATTTGTATACCAAACCCTGAATTGTACCCCACATCTTTAAAATAAAAATAATCAATAATAAAATAAAGAAAAAAGTGCAAGTTTAAGGCCTTGCCCCAAACCAACTGAAATCAAAATATCTACAGACATTGTGTAGAATAGGGAAATTGTATTTTTAACAAGCTTTCCAGGGAACTTGTATGCAGGTGGTGAGGGACCACACTAAAGAAACGAATAAAACTGCCTGTAATGTTACATTAGAAAATGTCTCATGAGCTACCAGTAGGGGGTGTTGTAAATAAAAGTTTGCTCATTTTACCGTTTATTAACAAACAGGAAACTACAAAATTAAGTTTTTTTAACCCTTCTGATTATAGACATTTAAGTAAAAATGTAATACAAGTAAACAATTATATTATTTTATTAGGTGTATATGTGGTGCTTAATATCTGTGAAGAGGCAGAATCATATTAAATCAAAATGTGCTTTGTTTTAAAAATTTATTTTGGCTAAATATGGATTTAAGAATTTTTAAACATTAAAAATTACACTCAACTTTGTAGTGACTGCAAATTCTTTAGCATTTTTGGTGCTTATTAAAAATAGCAGTTTCACTTGGTTTTGAAATACTCAGTGATTATATGTCAGCTCTATTTCCTTTTATCTTAAAAATAGTAGATCATATATGATGTTACATCAAGACTCAATAATAAGGTAACTTGTTAACCTAGTCCTGCAGTTAAAGAAGAGAATGAAACTGTATTTGGTAAACTAAGAGCCTAAGGTTCTAGTTCCATATTTATTCCTTAGTAACTGACTTTGGGCATGTCATCCACCTTCTCTCTAAGCGACAGTTTCTTTCCTTGTTAAATGAAGATCCTGATACCTACTTCAGGGGAATGTTTGAGATGATGTATGTGAAAATGCTTTTTAAACTACATTTTAAGTGTTAGCCTTGTTTTCTCCTTAAAGTTGATATGTTAAATTTGAAATGTTTAAAATATATATTTCTAATTTAATAAAGCTCTAAACATGATTGTGATAAGTTAAGAATGAAAATATTGGTGGAGCAGTTGTCCATACAGTTGAGTTATACAATTAGGAGGAGAATACCTGATTTTGCAAAGTTTTTTTTTTTTTTTTTTTTTTTTTTTTGAGTTGGAGTCTCACTCTGTCGCCCAGACTGGAGTGCAGTGGCCGCTCCCGGCCACCGCAGCCTTGCCTGCTGGGCTCCGGCAATCCTTCCGCCTCAGCCTTCCAGGTAGCCGGAATTACAGGCATGCGCTACCACGCCCGGCTGATTTTTTGATTTACTGTAGAGATGAGGTCTCGCTGCCCAGGCGGGTCTCGAACCCGCGGGCTCAGGCAATCCACTCACCTCAGCCTCCCAAAGGCGCGGGATTACAGGCTGAGCCACCGAGCCCAGCTGATTTTGCAAAGTTTACAAAAGAGTGAGGATCTTGCTGATTCCAATCTTTCTGAACACTGTTTCTGGATAGGAAAGGAAATTTAATTAGCTTATTTGCTAGAAGTTTGGAAATTCCTTTCCTCCTTCTTGTCTTTCATTTTATGTATGTATAGTATTTGAGGACTTTTATTAATGGTTTCCTTAGCTAAACACTAGAGAACCAGGGACAATTAGAAAATTAGTGTATTAAATGTCTGAATTTATTTTGTGCTTAAACTGACATCTGAACAGAGTTAACTAAGCAGGTCATTGTAGTCCAACTCTGAAACATATTGTAAATGTGTACAGCTTTAACTTGAAAGCAAACATTCAGAGCAACAATAATATTGTTTTAGGTATATTTTGGTGTCTATGAAGTATGTAATGAGCTGCCTGATTTAGGAGCTGAGGATAGAAGAGGGGAGGGAGAGGGTGGGAAAGTGTAACCTGCCCAGGTTTTTTAATGTTTGTGTTTCACCTTTTAAAAATCAGATTGAAATAATTTTTTTTAGAAAAAATGGTAGCATTTTCAATTGAAAAATACAACTAGATCATGCCCAAGTATGTTGGATTTAATATGTAAAACATTTGCATTTCTGTGTCAATTTCATGAATTCTTAGATTTCTAGTTTGTGTAGCTTTAAATGACTTATTAGAGATAATATGTTTTTCTTAGTCTAATATTTTGAATTATATATGGGGTAGAGAAGAGGGAGAGGGAGTTACTATTCTTTATAAATAACTTGGCACATTTTGAGGAGATGCTTTTATATGAAAGGATATCTTTTTAACTTTAGATAACTTTTTTTTTAACTGTCATTTTGTTTGGGTGTATTTAAATTTAACAATAAGTGAATGCTAGCCAGTGCATTTGGACTTGATCATATGCTGCCTGATCATAGAATATTATATTGGAAAATTAAACCTCTATTTGGATTTAGGAAAGGAAAAGGATTAATTTTTATTGAGTTGTTTAATCTTCAAAGCTTTAATAACCTCTGTCACATTCCTGTGGCTTTGGTTTGAAATACTTTAGACAGCTGTTTTTCTTAAACAACTGCAGTCATGATGTTTGGTGTTTTTTTGGTGTGTGGTTGATTTACATATATTTTCTGTTTTCTTATTAAATCTCTAAAATATTAACTTTCCTATTAATCTCTTGCTCCATTTTAGTATAAGAACAGACCATATATTGGTATATGCATACGTGATTCCTGAAATAAGAAATCTTATAATCACAGCAGTTTTCCAGATTCGCTAATGATTCAGCTGCCTCAAAGATAATGGAATTTGCATTCCAGAGAACTTTTTTTTTTTTAAACTTAACCTCTTTGACTTATATGTTGATAGTGAATCTCTTGAGGTTTTAGACATTTAGAAAAGGTTATTTAGAAAAGGTCATCCTCTGTTTATACAAAGATAACACTCTTTAGGCTGCTTTTTTAGATTAAGCTAGTTGTTTGAACAAAACTTTCTGTCTTATTCAGGCTAATATGTAGGAAATAAAGACCTTGAAAACTTTATTCATTGAGGTTTGTTTATAGGTGTCTTTTCCACATCTGAATTCATTGCTGTGTGCAAGATGTTCAGCCATCAATAAAAGTTTTGTTTATCGCTGGGCTCGGTGGCTCAGCCTGTAATCCTGCGCCCTTGGGAGGCTGAGGTGAGTGGATTGCCTGAGCCCGCGGGTTTGAGACCCGCCTGGGCAACTTGGCGAGACCTCATCTCTTCAGTAAATCAAAAATTAGCCGGGCGTGGTAGCACACACCTGTAGTTCCAGCGACTCAGAAGGCTGAGGCAGAAGGATCGCTATAGCCCAGCAGGTCGAGGCTGCGGTGGCCGGGAGCAGCCACTGCACTCCAGTCTGGGCAACAGAGTGAGACTCCAACTCCAAAAAAAAAAAAAAGTTTTCTTTATCTAAGTGACGGGGCTTATCCATGTTTGGGTCTGACCTACTTTCTTTGAGACTTGACCTTTTCATCCTTAGATAATTAGATTTCACTTCCCACCCTTCAGTTAGGGTTCCCACAACTCCTCAGATATTGCTGTATTTCTTTATCAGACTTTCCATACACTCCTTTTCCTTTCGTTACCAAGTGTATCAATTGCTTTGCTGAGTGAAAGAAAATAAGAAACTTACTGTTTTTAAAAATGAAAGGACTTAGTGGCTTCATCCCCCATGCCACCATTTTGTGCACAACTTTATTTTTTATAATTTATTTATAATCAGCTCCTTAAGACTTTTGAGTGCCTCGAGAGCAGAAACTATCTTACTTTTCTTTATCTAGAGCCTTGCTCAGGTGATGGCACATAGTAATGGTTAATAAGTGTTTATCTAATGACTATTTTATAGTCTTTCTGATACAGAGCAACTTTTTTTTAGCTTTTAAACTTTTTATTTTAAATACGTGGAGTACAATTCAGGATTAGGTATACAAATATTCATTATGCAGGTACTCTTGTTGATGAGGTGTGCTTTCTCCTTCCCTAGACAGATTCCCACTACTGCCAATCCCACCTCCCTGCCCCCCGCCCACAGTTTCCTGCTACTGCCAATCCTTTTCTTATAGTATTATGATAGTTGTTCAATGTCCGCTTATGAGTGAGAACATGTGATACTCAGTTCTTTGTTTCTGTGAAAGATCATCCATCCCAGTTGCTGTGAAAGTTCATGATTTTGTTCTTCTTTATGGCTGCATAATACTCCATTCTGTATATGTACCACTTTTTTTAATCCAGTCCTCTTTTGATGGGCAGCACGGTTGGTTCCATGTTCTTGCTATTGTGAACAATGAGAGCAACTTTTTTAAGGACTGAATGCTCTTAATAGTACTACATTATGATATTAGATGAATAGTTAATGTAGAGGTTTAAAAGGGGTCTAGAAGAGAGGAGTGGAAGCTAAGAAAGGGTAAAGAATTAGAAAATCAGAAGAAAGATGGGAAAGAAGAGATTGAGAAGATAAAAAGCATTTATATTAGAGCAGATGATGGAACCTCCAGTAATTCACTCACCCAATGCCTCTTGGGGTCATATATTATCTTTGATTGCTTGATCCTTCTCTCTCCATACCAGCTGTGTAAGTTTGGATTAGTAGAAGGAAAGATGGGAGCTAATGGAAAAGATTTAGACTCAACAAATTTAAGCAGACAGTTCTTTTATAAGACATTGTAGACATATATAATATCATATATGTAAAATATAGTTATTTTATTAACGAACTAAATGGTATCTGTTTTGTAGTTCGACATACATTGTTTTAACTTAACATTTATATCAAATTTCATAGATAATATATAGCAAAATTTATATTAAATTAGCTGGTGAAATATGTGGTAGTCACATACTAATCTAATTGAGTTATTCAGTACTAGCTTATTTATTTATTATTTATTTATTCAATTTTTTGAGTAGGAGTATCACTTTGTTGTCTGGGTTGGAGTGTAGTGGCATGCTCCCTGCTCCTGCAGCCTTGACCTGCTGGGCTCAGGCAATCCTTCCACCTCTGGAACTTTTAGCGCCAAAGTAGGCCAACCTTTCAAGTAGCTGGGACCACAGGCATGCGCCGCCACAACTGGCTAATTTTTAAAATTTATTGTAGATACGAGGTCTCGCCAAGTTGCCCAGATTTGTCTCGAACCCCTGAGCTCAGGCAGTCCTCTCATTTCCACCTCCCAAAGTGCTGGGATTACAGGCATGAGCCACTGCGCCTGGCCCAGCTGATTTATTTTTTTATTTTATTTTATTTTTTTTGAGTTGGAGTCTCACTCTGTCTCCCAGACTGGAGTGCAGTGGCTGCTCCCGGCCACTGCAGCCTCAACCTGCTGGGCTCCAGCGATCCTTCCGCCTCAGCCTTCCAAGTAGTTGGAACTACAGGCGGGCGCTACCACTCCTGGCTAATTTTTTGATTTATTTTAGAGATGAGGTCTCGCCAAGTTGTCCAGGCGGGTCTCGAACCCGCAGGCTCAGGCAATCCACTCACCTCAGCTTCCCAAAGTGCTGGGATTACAGTCTGAGCCACCCAGCCTGGCTCAACTGATTTATTTTTAACCTGACTGTATGTTACTGAAGATGATAGATCACTCATGACTCAATTTTTAGAATAATTGGGTTTCATTTTGCATATCTGAAACTCTTGTCTGTTTCCCAGTATTTGTCATTAAAGAAATGGAAATAATGACCACATTTTTATCCTGAATATCAGCAGAAAAATGCCACAGTTTATCCCACTGCTTCTAGAGCACACGAGGTATTGGTGTTCTCTTGTTTTCGTTAGTAAAATCCAGGTTTGGATGACATAGTTAAATATCTTCCATCATGAATTTATTGATATCACACCAGAATTAAGCAATTAACCTCCCTCCAACTTGCAAAGCATACTGACCCCCTCTTTTAATGACCTCCAGATTTTAACCCTTTGTGGCATTAGGTTAAAGTTCAGGATCTCATCATTTAAAGGCCCAGAGGTTAAGGTGAGGCTTCTTATGTGTGGATCCTTGGGATCAGCTATTTGAGTACCATTCCTCTAGATGTGACCTACTGTGCCCTAAAGAGGCAAGTTAGTTCCCTCACCTCCCAAAACATCATATAAGGGCAGACATAGGATAACCACTGTAAACATTCACATTCAAAAAAAGGGAACATAGGAAGCACAGAGGATCCCGAGTAAATTCTAAAACACAGTCATGTAACTGTTACTACTTATTTGATTAGGACTCAGCCCTACTGTCTGCAAATTTTTCACCACTGCTATTGAATCTGCTCTCTGGGGTCTGGTGTTGGCCTCTGAACTTTTTCCATAGAAAAGCTGTGACTGAGGAACCTCCTCAAAATGCTTCCTGCCTAAAAATGGTAGGGAGTCTAAAGACTTTTTTCATTTTATATTATCTCTCTACCTTTTATTCCAAGTGGTAGTCCTTCTGCCAGAACGATCCTCTAAAAACTTTTTTATGAATCTTTATTGGGGTTCACTCCGTTAGACAAAAGTCACAACCACAAATCTTGAGATAAACCCCTCTCTTACCTTGTACTTCCTTTGAACCTGTATGGGCAATGCACTTAAGATTTTAGAAGTCCTATTATTTAATAGAATTTGAGAAGCACACTCGTAAGACCCCAAAAGGGCCTCATTTGTATCTGAAAGATTCCAAGAGGCACCATAGCTCTTTCTGAGGTCTCAACAAAAGGTTTAGGGTTATGCTGTTGTCTTCAGCTTTTGACTATGTCTTTCCGCCATACCTATTGAAGGTAAATATTAAATAGTACCTAAACTGTTAACCTAAGAAAATACTGTTGTCAGTTCAGAACCTCTGATGTACTCTATGCTTTTCGAACTCTTTCCAGACCTAATCTGACATAGTCTATGACTTGCACCTCCTTGATCTACACTCTCCCTTGTGAGCTCATCTGTCCTTAGTCCCTCCCTGGGCATTACTTTCAGTCACAACTCTCTCCTCAGTTCCGTTGTGGACTTTCAGATCATACTCTAAATGTCTGAAACTAAATTCATAATTTAAAGTTAAGCTGGGGCCACCTAACTCCTTTCTAATTTTTTTCTATCTTTTATAAAGCCACATCAATTCTAAATGTGTCCATTAGATCAAATTTGTTTAGGCTAGTCCAAGACTGAGGTGGAAGGATCGTCTGAGTCCAGCAGGTCGAGGCTGCAGTGACTGTGAGCATGCTACTGCACTCCAGCCTGGGCAACAGAGGTAGACTCCTACTCAAAAAAAACAGAAGAAAAAAAAAAGAAACCACCTGATCAGTCTTATCATGATTGCATAGTTACAGGTACAGAGTTTAGTCCCCAAATTTGCAAGTTTAGGAATTTTATTGTACCAGTTTACTGAAAACTTACTCAGGATAACTAAATTTAGAAGAAAGTGGGACTGATAAAGCAGAATGTTGGCTTATTTTTTTTACATTGAGATTAGTAACTGCCTGCTGAACCAAAATATTTATAAATTGAGTGACTCCCAGAGAGAAGTTTACACTACAAACTAGATTACTATCAAAGTTTTCTTGCTAACTCTTGGGGATGCTGATCTCAAGCAAAAGCTTTCTACTCTGAAGCTTTTTATTTGCCAAATAGGGTAATCTTTTCCCTGTACTGAGAAGTTCTTGTTCTTGGATCTCTTTTTCTGAGCTCTGTGTGGACTGCTTTTGTTGATTATGTCAAAAAAAGTTATCTCAAAATTTTGAATCACAATTAGACAAGTTTAAGTGTTTTTTTTTTTTTACTTTATTTATTTTTTATTTTAGAGATGTAGGGTATGTTATAGCTGGACAGTGAGAAAGGAGACGCAAACACACAAGAGGGTTGAATTGTGAGTCCTTTATTTAGGCTATTGCCGTAAAAGCTCTCAGCCCCTAACAGAGTGAATAGAGGGTATATAAAGGCAAAAATTACATACGCTGTACAGTTTGATTTACATTTTCTTGGCAAAAATTGAACAGTTAGCCGGGCTCGGTGGCTCAGCCTGTAATCCCGCGCCTTTGGGAGGCTGAGGTGAGTGGATTGCCTAAGCCCGCGGGTTCGAGACCCGCCTGGGCAGCGAGACCTCATCTCTACAATAAATCAAAAAATCAGCTGGGCGTGGTAGCGCATGCCTGTAATTCCAGCTACTTGGAAGGCTGAGGCGGAAGGATCGCCGGAGCCCCAGCAGGTCGAGGCTGCGGTGGCCGGAAGCGGCCACTGCACTCCAGTCTGGGCGACAGAGTGAAACTCCAACTCAAAAAAAAAAAAAAAATTGAACAGTTGATTAGATACAGAATTTGCAACTAGGGAGTTTCCAAGTACCGAACAGAACAGGAATGTGGGTGTCTAGTATGATTACGGGAAGATTATATAAGGGGGTCATTTCTGGGTGAAGATGGAAGATCCATTACAAAATGGAGTTACTTATGTCAAGCAAGCTATTACAGGTTATTATAGGTTTTTTTTGGATTAGATATTTCATATTTCAGATTTAATTCAGGATTAGATATACAAGTGGTTATTGTACAGGTAAAGTTGAACTGGATGGTCACTAAGGCTCTATCAGCAGTACATTTGCAAACTATCTCTTCAGATGGATGTTAATCTCATCTGTTGTATATAGGGAAGCATGGGTGAGTACTTCAGAAGTGCCTTGGAACTTACAAACAATAGCAGAATTGGATATAATATTTTTAAGAGTAAAATGGGAAAGAAAAACAGTCATTATTTGTTTTAGAGGATGAGTGCACATGGTATCTTAGGTAGTAACAAAGTGATGCTAAAGATATGGAAAACTATTAGTCGGGCATGGTAGTATGCGCCTGTAGTGCTGACTACTTGGAAGGCCGAGGCAGAAGGATCGCCGGAGCCCAGCAGGTCGATGCTGGGGTGGCCGTAAGCTTGCCAATGCACTCCAGCCTGGGCAAGCAACAGAGTGAGACTCCAACGCAAACGAAAAAAAGTAAAGATTACCATCCAACAGGAAGCATGATGCTAGGAGGCAAAGCAAGGAGAGAAGTTATTTAGCAACTGAGTAAGTGAATTCTACATCAATCTCATATTCTGAGAAATGTTCCTTCTTGCCGCTAATCATGAGGCACATAGCTCCCCAAAGCTGATCCACCAGTATCTGTGGATGGTAGCTGGATTTGTTTCCTAGGACTGCCATAACAAAATGCCACAGATTGGGTGGCTTAAACAACAGAAATTTATGTTTTCTTATAGTTCTAGAAACAGAAGTTCAAGATCAAGAGGCAGGCAGGATTGGTTTCCTCTGAAGCTTCTTTCCTTGGCTTACACTTGACTGACTTCACATGTCATCCCTCTGTGTGCATGCATCCTTGGTGTTGCTCTGTCCAAATTTCCTTCTCTTATTAGGACACCAGTCAGATTGGATTAGGGTCTACTACAATGGCTTCATTTAATATAAATTATATCTTTTTTTTTTTTTTTTTTTTTTTTTTTTTTTCTGAGTTGGAGTCTCACTCTGTCGCCCAGACTGGAGTGCAGTGGCCGCTCCCGGCCACCGCAGCCTCGACCTGCTGGGCTCCGGCGATCCTTCCGCCTCAGCCTTCCAGGTAGCTGGAATATAAATTATATCTTAAAAGCCCCTGCCTCCAAATATATTTATGTTTTGGAATACTAGGGGTTAGTGCTTCAACATATAAATTTTGAAAGAACACAGTTCGTTCCATAACAGCAGCCAATGCCCAGTAGCAAAAGTAAGTGCTGGATTTGAAGAAATTCAGGATATTGTGATAGAACTCTTGGGATGCGTGGTGGCTAATTATTTTTACAACTTCCTGAGTAATGGTGTGGGATCCCATGGTTCTTTGAATCTAACTTTGCCAGCCTACTCTAGATCATTTTGCCAAACATGTCTCTTTAGTTATGAATGAGGATCCATTTATCCATTACTTGGTTAGTACATCACAGAAGACAGTTGAAAACACACAAGACTTGAAAACACCTTGTCTTCACAGAATCATTAGCTAAGATTAGAATATACTGTTTTGTGGACATAGTTAAGACTTTTTTGAAAATGGCTTTAACTGAAAACTAAACCTAATTAGTGAAATGGATTTTTCATAACAAAACAAGCTGTCTTTTCATCAGTCAGAGATTATAAGTATTTCCAGTTCACTTCTCTTGACTTTTCCGGCAATAAATGATAGCACTGACTTCTGTTCCCTTAGATCCACTCAAAGTCATGTAAAGAAAAAACTAGGACCAAGAATTTGCCTATTTTGCCCTGGGTTCACCACCACAGCTAAGCAAATTTCAGTAATATAATTGCAACTAATTATCAGAATAACATCTTTTACTTCTGGAGGTGCTCTAGAGCCCTGGTAACGCGAAATAGTCTCCTTTCATCTAGTTGATAGCCGATAAGCGGGCACAGTCCTATGTTCCCTTATGTCTGGAAAATATTTTACAGATTGGTTTGTCTATTGGTAGCAATCATTGTTTTATTTAGATTTGGCTCCACAATAATTAATTAATTAATAATAATAAGGATTGAAAATGTTACTAGGTATATAGTGAATATCTTCTACCTTTTTCTGGACTTCTATCGATGTTTATATCAATGTTCAGGACTAAGGAGAGATTGTTACCATTTATATGTATTGCATAAAAGTTCTCTGTTGAAGAAAAGAACAAGTCCCCAAACAGCTTGAACTGAATGTTCATTTAGTTCTCAATTGACAAACTGCAGTGATAATTTGGGGTTTCTTTTAAGATGAGAGAATGATAATATTAGCTGTTATTATTAAGCCAAGAATTATTATTATATTTATAATATAATATAATTATTTATACTATGATATATTATTATAATAATTATTATTCTTACTGAGTCAAGAATTGCCCCCAAGTATGTTTACCTATATTAACTCATTTAATCCTCTTAACAACCCTGTGAAATAAGTACTGATGTTGTCCCTGTTTTAAAAGTGAGAAACTAAGCACAGAGAAGTAGAGTAACTTACCTGAAATCATTCAGCTAGACAGTAGAAAAACTGTTTCTAACTTGAACTCTAGTAGCCTGACTCCAGAGAGACTCAGATTATAACCATTATATTATTATTTTTATTTCTGTTTAATGCTAATGTGGAAAACACAGCAGAAGAATAGACTAGTGATTCACTATAAAAGGCAGAATTAATGAAAATTATATGGATATATAGTGTTTTAATCCTTCTGCAAAATTAACAGAAAGTTGTAGTATTAGTATAAGTGTATGTATGTTTATGTCTGACATACTTATAAGCCATGTAATCTCTTCATCAATATGATAGTAAAATAACTATCCTTCTTTAGAATTACTTTTTTTTATTAAATCTCATATATAGTCATTAAAATTATCTATCAACTCTTCTTCCCAGCACCAACTTTTTTTTTTTCTGAGTTGGAGTCTCAGTCTGTCTTCCAGGCTGGAGTACAGTGGCATGCTCACGCGACTTGCTGGGTTCAGGTGATCCTTCCACCTTAGCCTTCCAAGCAGCTGGAACTATAGGTACATGCCACCATGCCCAGCTAATTTTTTGTCTTATTGTAGAGATGAGGTCTCACCAGATTGCCCAGGCTGGTCTCAAACCCGTGGACTCAGGCAATCCTCTCATCTCAGCCTCTCAGAGTGCTGGAATTATAGGCATGAGCCACCGCACCCTGCCAGCACCAACTTTAAAAAAAAAAGATTTCCAGTATTATAAATAGATCAGTTCTCAATTCTGTCCAAACTACTGAAAAGATTTTAATGTTTAATACTCATATAATAATCAGTAGAGTTCACTTGCAAATTTTTATGTCTCATAGGAAAATAGGAACATAAAATTTTAAAATTAATTTTGTTTAAATTATTGTTTTTACCATTTAAAATTATATTTGGCATTTTTAAAAAATCTGGGACTGATGGATATTTCCCATTTGCATAACCGATTTTCCAAATTATCTATAGACAAATATATTATTTTAATTTTACTTGTAATAAATAACCCCCTCAAAAAGTGTCAGAAGAAATCCAAGCCTTTTTCCCCCCAGTGTTTCCTTATTGATTTGATAAATTTTCACCTAGTTTATCAGTTTAGTTTAATACAACTTAATACAATTTAATATAGCTTAAATTCATTATTAGCAATATCCAATTTGAGAGTATTGTTCAGACATGTCATGTATTAAAATGAAAAGAGAACTTTGAGGGTCAGAATGATCTGAAGTTGAATCCTGGTCCATTTTTTTACCAGCTTTGTCACCTCCATAGGTTAATTAACCTTTTTGTGTCTTTTGTTTTGTTTTGTTTTGTTGAGTTGGAGTCTCACTCTGTGGCCCAGGCTGGAGTGCAGTGGCCGCTCCCGGCCACCCCAGCCTCGACC